>NW_027480824.1:0-164401 GCF_051401765.1 Calliopsis andreniformis
AATAATCTAAACAACCATAATAACCAGAATTATCATAATAATGATCATAATAATCCTCACAATCATACTAAGAAACATAATAATCATAATAATCATGATAGTAACCATAATAGACTTGGAAACAACCCTAATAACCATTATAATAGCCATAATAACCATAATAACCATAATAACTATAGTAATCTGACTGATGATCATAATTACCATGCTATCAACAATTATAATCATGGTAATCGTCATAATAACCGCAACAATCATAACAATCATAATAATAGTCATAGTAATCATAGGAACAATCATAATAGACGTAATAATCATGGTAATGGTTATACTAACTGTAATAATCATAACATCGTTATAATATACAGAATAATCATGGAAATAACCTAATAATCGTTATTACAGACATAATAATCTTAATAACCATTATAACCAGAATAATCGTAGTAATGATCATAATAATTCTCACAATCATACTAAGAAACATAATAATCATAGTAATCATGATAATAAACACAATAGACTTGGAAACAACCCTAATAACCATTATAATGGCCATAATAACCATAATAACCATAATAGCTATATTAATCTGACTGATGATCATAATTACTACGCTATCAATAATTATAATCATAGTAATCGTCATAATACCCACAACAAACATAACAATCATAATAATAATGATAATAAACATGACAATAACCATAATAAACGTGGAAACAACCATAATAGCCATTATAATAGCCCTGATAATGATATTCATCATAATAGCTATAGTAATCTGAATGATGATCATGATTACCATGCTATCAACCATTATAATCATAGTAATCGTCATAATAACCACAACAATCATAACAATCATAAGAATAATCATAATAATCATAGCAACAGTCAGAATAGCCGTAATAGTCATAGTAATAGCTATACTAACTGTAATAATCATAATATCGTAATAATAAACAGAATAATCATGGAAATAACCTAATAATCGTTATTACAGCCATAATAATCGTAATAGTCGTAATTGCCATAAGAATCTCAGTGATTATGTTAATATTCGTCATAATCGTTCTAAGAAACATAATAATCATAATAATCATGATAATAACCATAATAGACATGGAAACAACCATAACAACCATTATAATAGCCATAATAACCATAATAATCATAATAGCTGTAGTAATCTGTATGATGATCATAGTAACCATGCTATCAACCAATATAATCATAGTAATCGTCATGATAACCACAACAATCATGACAATCGTAATTATAATCATAATTATCATAGAAACAATCATAATAGCCGTGATAATCATAGTAATCGTTACACTGACCGTAATAATCATAACATCGTTATAATATACAGAATAATCATGCAAATAACCTAATAATCGTTATTACAGCCATAATAATCTTAATAACCATAATAACCAGAATAATAATAGTAATGATCATAATAACCCTCACAGTTTTACTAAGCAACATAATAATCATAATAATCATGATAATAACCATAATAGACATGGAAACAACCATAACAACCATTATAATAGCCATAATAACCATAATAATCATAATAGTTATAGTAATCTGAATGATGATCATAATAACCATGCTATCAACCATTATAATCATAGTAATCGTCATAATACCCACAACAATCATAACAATCATAGCAACAATCATAATAGCCGTAATAATCATAGTAATCGTTATACTAACTGTAATAATCATAACATCCTTATAATAAACAGAATAATCAAGGAAATAACCTAATAATCGTTATTACAGACATAATAATCTAAACAACCATAATAACCAGAATTATCATAATAATGATCATAATAATCCTCACAATCATACTAAGAAACATAATAATCATAATAATCATGATAGTAACCATAATAGACTTGGAAACAACCCTAATAACCATTATAATAGCCATAATAACCATAATAACCATAATAACTGTAGTAATCTGACTGATGATCATAATTACCATGCTATCAACAATTATAATCATGGTAATCGTCATAATAACCACAACAATCATAACAATCATAATAATAGTCATAGTAATCATAGGAACAATCATAATAGACGTAATAATCATGGTAATGGTTATACTGACTGTAATTATCATAACATCGTAATGATAAACAGAATAACCATGCAAATAGCCTAATAATCGTTATTACAGCCATATAATTCTTAATAACCATAATAAGCAGAATAACCATAATAATGGTCATAATAATCCTCACAATCATACTAAAAAACATCATAATCATAATAATCATGATAATAACCATAATAGACTTGGAAACAACTCTAATAACCATAATAACAGCCATAATAACCATAATAACCATAATAGCTATAGTAATATGTATGATGATCACAGTAACCATGCTATCAACCAATATAATCATAGTAATCGTCATCATAACCACAACAATCATGACAATCATAATTATAATCATAATTATCATAGCAACAATCATAATAGCCGTGATAATCATAGTAATCGTTACACTGACCGTAATAATCATAACATCGTTATAATATACAGAATAATCATGCAAATAACCTAATAATCGTTATTACAGCCACAATAATCTTAATAACCATAATAATCAGAATAATAATAGTAATGATCATAATAACCCTCACAGTAATACTAAGCAACATTATAATCATAATAATCATTATAATAAACATAATTGACTTGGAAACGATCATAATAACCAATATAATAGACATAATAACCATAATAATCTTAATAGCCATAGTAATCCGAATGATGACCATAATAACCATGCTATCAACCATTATAATCATAGTAATCGTCATAATAACCACAACAATCATAATAATAATCATAATAATCATAGCAACAGTCATAATAGACGTAATAATCATAGTAATAGTTATACTGGCTGTAATAATCATAACATCGTTATAATATACAGAATAATCATGGAAATAACCTAATAATCGTTATTACAGACATAATAATCTTAATAACCATTATAACCAGAATAATCGTAGTAATGATCATAATAATTCTCACAATCATACTAGGAAACATAATAATCATAATAATCATGATAATAACCATAATAGACTTGGAAACAACCCTAATAACCATTATAATAGCCATAATAACCATAATAACCATTATAGCTATATTAATCTGACTGATGATCATAACTACCATACTATCAACCATTATAATCATAGTAATCGTCATAATAACCACAACAATCTTAACAATCATAATAATAATCATAATAATCATAGCAACAATCATAATAGACGCAATAATTATAGTAATAGTTATACTGACTGTAATAATCATAACATCGTAATAATAAACAGAATAATCATGGAAATAACCTAATAAACGATATTACAGCCATAATAATCTTAATAACCATAATAACCAGAATAATCATCGTAATGATCGTAATAATCATCGCAAACATACTATGATACATTATAATCATAATAATCATAATAATAACCTTAATAGACATGGAAACGATCATAATAACCATTATAATAGCCATAATAACCATAGTAATCTTAATAGCCATAGTAATCCGAATGATGACCATACTAACGATGCTATTATCCATTATAATCATAGTAATAATTATGATAACCACAACAATCATAACAATCATAATAATAGTCATAATAATCATAGGAACAATCATAATAGACGTAATAATCATAGTAATAGTTATACTGACAGTAATAATCATAACATCGTAATAAAAAACAGAACAATCAGGAAAAAAACCTAATAATCGTTACTATAGCCATAATAATCGCAATAGTCGTAATCGCCGTAAGAATCTCAGTGATGATCATAATATTCGTCATAATCGTACTAAGAAACATAGTAATCATAATAATCATGATAATAACAATAGTAGACATGTAAACAACCATAACAAACATTATAATAGCCATAATAATCATAATAATCATAATAGCTGTAGTAATCTGTATGATGATCATAGTAACCATGCTATCAACCAATATAATCATAGTAATCGTCATGATAGTCACAACAATCATGACAATCATAATTATAATCATAATTATCATAGCAACAATCATAATAGCCGTGATAATCATAGTAATCGTTATACTAACTGTAATAATCATAACATCGTTATAATATACAGAATAATCATGGAAATAACCTAATAATCGTTATTACAGCCATAATAATCTTAATAGCCATAATAACCAGAATAATAATAATAATGATCATAATAACCTTCACAATCATGCTAAGGAACTTTATAATCATGATAATCATAATAATAACCATAATAGATTTGGAAACAATCATAATAACGAATATAATAGACATAATAAACATAATAATCATAACAGCTATAGTAATCTAAATGATGATCATGATTACCATGCTATCAAACAATACAATCATAGTAATCGTCATGATAACCACAACAATCATGACAATCATAATTATAATCATAATTATGATAGCAACAATCATAATTGCCGTGATAATCATAGTAATCGTTACACTGACTGTAATAATCATAACATCGTTATAATATACAGAATAATCATGCAAATAACCTAATAATCGTTATTACAGCCATAATAATCGTAATAGTCGTAATCGCCATAAGAATCTCAGTGATTATCATAATATTCGTCATAATCGTACTAAGAAACATAATAATCATAATAATCATGATAATAACAATAGTAGACATGTAAACAACCATAACAAACATTATAATAGCCATAATAACCATAATAATCATAATAGCTATAGTAATCTGTATGATGATCATAGTAACCATGCTATCAACCAATATAATCATAGTAATCGTCATGATAGTCACAACAATCATAACAATCATAATAATAATCATAATAATCATAGCACAATCATAATAGCCGTAATAGTCATAGTAATAGTTATACTAACTGTAATAATCATAACATCGTAATAATAAACAGAATAATCAAGGAAATAACCTAATAGAAGTTATTACAGACATAATAATCTAAACAACCATAATAACCAGAATTATCATAATAATGATCATAATAATCCTCACAATCATACTAAGAAACATAATAATCATAATAATCATGATAGTAACCATAATAGACTTGGAAACAACCCTAATAACCATTATAATAGCCATAATAACCATAATAACCATAATAACTATAGTAATCTGACTGATGATCATAATTACCATGCTATCAACAATTATAATCATGGTAATCGTCATAATAACCGCAACAATCATAACAATCATAATAATAGTCATAGTAATCATAGGAACAATCATAATAGACGTAATAATCATGGTAATGGTTATACTAACTGTAATAATCATAACATCGTTATAATATACAGAATAATCATGGAAATAACCTAATAATCGTTATTACAGACATAATAATCTTAATAACCATTATAACCAGAATAATCGTAGTAATGATCATAATAATTCTCACAATCATACTAAGAAACATAATAATCATAGTAATCATGATAATAAACACAATAGACTTGGAAACAACCCTAATAACCATTATAATGGCCATAATAACCATAATAACCATAATAGCTATATTAATCTGACTGATGATCATAATTACTACGCTATCAATAATTATAATCATAGTAATCGTCATAATACCCACAACAAACATAACAATCATAATAATAATGATAATAAACATGACAATAACCATAATAAACGTGGAAACAACCATAATAGCCATTATAATAGCCCTGATAATGATATTCATCATAATAGCTATAGTAATCTGAATGATGATCATGATTACCATGCTATCAACCATTATAATCATAGTAATCGTCATAATAACCACAACAATCATAACAATCATAAGAATAATCATAATAATCATAGCAACAGTCAGAATAGCCGTAATAGTCATAGTAATAGCTATACTAACTGTAATAATCATAATATCGTAATAATAAACAGAATAATCATGGAAATAACCTAATAATCGTTATTACAGCCATAATAATCGTAATAGTCGTAATTGCCATAAGAATCTCAGTGATTATGTTAATATTCGTCATAATCGTTCTAAGAAACATAATAATCATAATAATCATGATAATAACCATAATAGACATGGAAACAACCATAACAACCATTATAATAGCCATAATAACCATAATAATCATAATAGCTGTAGTAATCTGTATGATGATCATAGTAACCATGCTATCAACCAATATAATCATAGTAATCGTCATGATAACCACAACAATCATGACAATCGTAATTATAATCATAATTATCATAGAAACAATCATAATAGCCGTGATAATCATAGTAATCGTTACACTGACCGTAATAATCATAACATCGTTATAATATACAGAATAATCATGCAAATAACCTAATAATCGTTATTACAGCCATAATAATCTTAATAACCATAATAACCAGAATAATAATAGTAATGATCATAATAACCCTCACAGTTTTACTAAGCAACATTATAATCATAATAATCATTATAATAAACATAATAGACTTGGAAACGATCATAATAACCAATATAATAGACATAATAACCATAATAATCTTAATAGCCATAGTAATCCGAATGATGACCATAATAACCATGCTATCAACCATTATAATCATAGTAATCGTCATAATAACCACAACAATCATAATAATAATCATAATAATCATAGCAACAGTCATAATAGACGTAATAATCATAGTAATAGTTATACTGGCTGTAATAATCATAACATCGTTATAATATACAGAATAATCATGGAAATAACCTAATAATCGTTATTACAGACATAATAATCTTAATAACCATTATAACCAGAATAATCGTAGTAATGATCATAATAATTCTCACAATCATACTAGGAAACATAATAATCATAATAATCATGATAATAACCATAATAGACTTGGAAACAACCCTAATAACCATTATAATAGCCATAATAACCATAATAACCATTATAGCTATATTAATCTGACTGATGATCATAACTACCATACTATCAACCATTATAATCATAGTAATCGTCATAATAACCACAACAACCTTAACAATCATAGTATTAATCATAATAATCATAGCAACAATCATAATAGACGCAATAATTATAGTAATAGTTATACTGACTGTAATAATCATAACATCGTAATAATAAACAGAATAATCATGGAAATAACCTAATAAACGATATTACAGCCATAATAATCTTAATAACCATAATAACCAGAATAATCATCGTAATGATCGTAATAATCATCGCAAACATGCTATGATACATTATAATCATAATAATCATAATAATAACCTTAATAGACATGGAAACGATCATAATAACCATTATAATAGCCATAATAACCATAATAATCATAATAGCTATAGTAATCTGTATGATGATCATAGTAACCATGCTATCAACCAATATAATCATAGTAATCGTCATGATAACCACAACAATCATGACAATCATAATTATAATCATAATTATCATAGCAACAATCATAATAGCCGTGATAATCATAGTAATCGTTACACTGACCGTAATAATCCTAACATCGTTATAATATACAGAATAATCATGCAAATAACCTAGTAATCGTTATTACAGCCATAATAATCTTAATAACCATAATAACCAGAATAATAATAGTAATGATCATAATAACCCTCACAGTTTTACTAAGCAACATTATAATCATAATAATCATTATAATAAACATAATAGACTTGGAAACGATCATAATAACCAATATAATAGACATAATAACCATAATAATCTTAATAGCCATAGTAATCCGAATGATGACCATAATAACCATGCTATCAACCATTATAATCATAGTAATCGTCATAATAACCACAACAATCATAATAATAATCATAATAATCATAGCAACAGTCATAATAGACGTAATAATCATAGTAATAGTTATACTGGCTGTAATAATCATAACATCGTTATAATATACAGAATAATCATGGAAATAACCTAATAATCGTTATTACAGACATAATAATCTTAATAACCATTATAACCAGAATAATCGTAGTAATGATCATAATAATTCTCACAATCATACTAGGAAACATAATAATCATAATAATCATGATAATAACCATAATAGACTTGGAAACAACCCTAATAACCATTATAATAGCCATAATAACCATAATAACCATTATAGCTATATTAATCTGACTGATGATCATAACTACCATACTATCAACCATTATAATCATAGTAATCGTCATAATAACCACAACAACCTTAACAATCATAGTAATAATCATAATAATCATAGCAACAATCATAATAGACGCAATAATTATAGTAATAGTTATACTGACTGTAATAATCATAACATCGTAATAATAAACAGAATAATCATGGAAATAACCTAATAAACGATATTACAGCCATAATAATCTTAATAACCATAATAACCAGAATAATCATCGTAATGATCGTAATAATCATCGCAAACATACTATGATACATTATAATCATAATAATCATAATAATAACCTTAATAGACATGGAAACGATCATAATAACCATTATAATAGCCATAATAACCATAATAATCATAATAGCTATAGTAATCTGTATAATGATCATAGTAACCATGCTATCAACCAATATAATCATAGTAATCGTCATGATAACCACAACAATCATGACAATCATAATTATAATCATAATTATCATAGCAACAATCATAATAGCCGTGATAATCATAGTAATCGTTACACTGACCGTAATAATCATAACATCGTTATAATATACAGAATAATCATGCAAATAACCTAATAATCGTTATTACAGCCATAATAATCTTAATAACCATAATAACCAGAATAATAATAGTAATGATCATAATAACCCTCACAGTTTTACTAAGCAACATTATAATCATAATAATCATTATAATAAACATAATAGACTTGGAAACGATCATAATAACCAATATAATAGACATAATAACCATAATAATCTTAATAGCCATAGTAATCCGAATGATGACCATAATAACCATGCTATCAACCATTATAATCATAGTAATCGTCATAATAACCACAACAATCATAATAATAATCATAATAATCATAGCAACAGTCATAATAGACGTAATAATCATAGTAATAGTTATACTGGCTGTAATAATCATAACATCGTTATAATATACAGAATAATCATGGAAATAACCTAATAATCGTTATTACAGACATAATAATCTTAATAACCATTATAACCAGAATAATCGTAGTAATGATCATAATAATTCTCACAATCATACTAGGAAACATAATAATCATAATAATCATGATAATAACCATAATAGACTTGGAAACAACCCTAATAACCATTATAATAGCCATAATAACCATAATAACCATTATAGCTATATTAATCTGACTGATGATCATAACTACCATACTATCAACCATTATAATCATAGTAATCGTCATAATAACCACAACAATCTTAACAATCATAATAATAATCATAATAATCATAGCAACAATCATAATAGACGCAATAATTATAGTAATAGTTATACTGACTGTAATAATCATAACATCGTAATAATAAACAGAATAATCATGGAAATAACCTAATAAACGATATTACAGCCATAATAATCTTAATAACCATAATAACCAGAATAATCATCGTAATGATCGTAATAATCATCGCAAACATACTATGATACATTATAATCATAATAATCATAATAATAACCTTAATAGACATGGAAACGATCATAATAACCATTATAATAGCCATAATAACCATAGTAATCTTAATAGCCATAGTAATCCGAATGATGACCATACTAACGATGCTATTATCCATTATAATCATAGTAATAATTATGATAACCACAACAATCATAACAATCATAATAATAGTCATAATAATCATAGGAACAATCATAATAGACGTAATAATCATAGTAATAGTTATACTGACAGTAATAATCATAACATCGTAATAAAAAACAGAATAATCAAGGAAATAACCTAATAGAAGTTATTACAGACATAATAATCGTAATAGTCGTAATCGCCATAAGAATCTCAGTGATTATCATAATATTCGTCATAATCGTACTAAGAAACATAATAATCATAATAATCATGATAATAACAATAGTAGACATGTAAACAACCATAACAAACATTATAATAGCCATAATAACCATAATAATCATAATAGCTATAGTAATCTGTATGATGATCATAGTAACCATGCTATCAACCAATATAATCATAGTAATCGTCATGATAGTCACAACAATCATAACAATCATAATAATAATCATAATAATCATAGCACAATCATAATAGCCGTAATAGTCATAGTAATAGTTATACTAACTGTAATAATCATAACATCGTAATAATAAACAGAATAATCAAGGAAATAACCTAATAGAAGTTATTACAGACATAATAATCTAAACAACCATAATAACCAGAATTATCATAATAATGATCATAATAATCCTCACAATCATACTAAGAAACATAATAATCATAATAATCATGATAGTAACCATAATAGACTTGGAAACAACCCTAATAACCATTATAATAGCCATAATAACCATAATAACCATAATAACTATAGTAATCTGACTGATGATCATAATTACCATGCTATCAACAATTATAATCATGGTAATCGTCATAATAACCGCAACAATCATAACAATCATAATAATAGTCATAGTAATCATAGGAACAATCATAATAGACGTAATAATCATGGTAATGGTTATACTAACTGTAATAATCATAACATCGTTATAATATACAGAATAATCATGGAAATAACCTAATAATCGTTATTACAGACATAATAATCTTAATAACCATTATAACCAGAATAATCGTAGTAATGATCATAATAATTCTCACAATCATACTAAGAAACATAATAATCATAGTAATCATGATAATAAACACAATAGACTTGGAAACAACCCTAATAACCATTATAATGGCCATAATAACCATAATAACCATAATAGCTATATTAATCTGACTGATGATCATAATTACTACGCTATCAATAATTATAATCATAGTAATCGTCATAATACCCACAACAAACATAACAATCATAATAATAATGATAATAAACATGACAATAACCATAATAAACGTGGAAACAACCATAATAGCCATTATAATAGCCCTGATAATGATATTCATCATAATAGCTATAGTAATCTGAATGATGATCATGATTACCATGCTATCAACCATTATAATCATAGTAATCGTCATAATAACCACAACAATCATAACAATCATAAGAATAATCATAATAATCATAGCAACAGTCAGAATAGCCGTAATAGTCATAGTAATAGCTATACTAACTGTAATAATCATAATATCGTAATAATAAACAGAATAATCATGGAAATAACCTAATAATCGTTATTACAGCCATAATAATCGTAATAGTCGTAATTGCCATAAGAATCTCAGTGATTATGTTAATATTCGTCATAATCGTTCTAAGAAACATAATAATCATAATAATCATGATAATAACCATAATAGACATGGAAACAACCATAACAACCATTATAATAGCCATAATAACCATAATAATCATAATAGCTGTAGTAATCTGTATGATGATCATAGTAACCATGCTATCAACCAATATAATCATAGTAATCGTCATGATAACCACAACAATCATGACAATCGTAATTATAATCATAATTATCATAGAAACAATCATAATAGCCGTGATAATCATAGTAATCGTTACACTGACCGTAATAATCATAACATCGTTATAATATACAGAATAATCATGCAAATAACCTAATAATCGTTATTACAGCCATAATAATCTTAATAACCATAATAACCAGAATAATAATAGTAATGATCATAATAACCCTCACAGTTTTACTAAGCAACATTATAATCATAATAATCATTATAATAAACATAATAGACTTGGAAACGATCATAATAACCAATATAATAGACATAATAACCATAATAATCTTAATAGCCATAGTAATCCGAATGATGACCATAATAACCATGCTATCAACCATTATAATCATAGTAATCGTCATAATAACCACAACAATCATAATAATAATCATAATAATCATAGCAACAGTCATAATAGACGTAATAATCATAGTAATAGTTATACTGGCTGTAATAATCATAACATCGTTATAATATACAGAATAATCATGGAAATAACCTAATAATCGTTATTACAGACATAATAATCTTAATAACCATTATAACCAGAATAATCGTAGTAATGATCATAATAATTCTCACAATCATACTAGGAAACATAATAATCATAATAATCATGATAATAACCATAATAGACTTGGAAACAACCCTAATAACCATTATAATAGCCATAATAACCATAATAACCATTATAGCTATATTAATCTGACTGATGATCATAACTACCATACTATCAACCATTATAATCATAGTAATCGTCATAATAACCACAACAATCTTAACAATCATAATAATAATCATAATAATCATAGCAACAATCATAATAGACGCAATAATTATAGTAATAGTTATACTGACTGTAATAATCATAACATCGTAATAATAAACAGAATAATCATGCAAATAGCCTAATAATCGTTATTACAGCCAT
The DNA here is from genome assembly GCF_051401765.1 of Calliopsis andreniformis. Classification (NCBI taxonomy): domain Eukaryota; kingdom Metazoa; phylum Arthropoda; class Insecta; order Hymenoptera; family Andrenidae; genus Calliopsis; species Calliopsis andreniformis. The sequence goes on from NW_027480824.1 coordinate 12,779, forward strand.
ATAATTCTTAATAACCATAATAAGCAGAATAACCATAATAATGGTCATAATAATCCTCACAATCATACTAAAAAACATTATAATCATAATAATCATAATAATAACCTTAATAGACATGGAAACGATCATAATAACCATTATAATAGCCATAATAACCATAGTAATCTTAATAGCCATAGTAATCCGAATGATGACCATACTAACGATGCTATTATCCATTATAATCATAGTAATAATTATGATAACCACAACAATCATAACAATCATAATAATAGTCATAATAATCATAGGAACAATCATAATAGACGTAATAATCATAGTAATAGTTATACTGACAGTAATAATCATAACATCGTAATAAAAAACAGAACAATCAGGAAAAAAACCTAATAATCGTTACTATAGCCATAATAATCGCAATAGTCGTAATCGCCGTAAGAATCTCAGTGATGATCATAATATTCGTCATAATCGTACTAAGAAACATAGTAATCATAATAATCAGGATAATAACAATAGTAGACATGTAAACAACCATAAGAAACATTATCATAGCCATAATAACCATAATAATCATAATAGCTATAGTAATCTGTACGATGATCATAGTAACCATGCTATCAACCAATATAATCATAGTAATCGTCATGATAGTCACAACAATCATGACAATCATAATTATAATCATAATTATCATAGCAACAATCATAATAGCCGTGATAATCATAGTAATCGTTATACTAACTGTAATAATCATAACATCGTTATAATATACAGAATAATCATGGAAATAACCTAATAATCGTTATTACAGCCATAATAATCTTAATAGCCATAATAACCAGAATAATAATAATAATGATCATCATAACCTTCACAATCATGCTAAGGAACTTTATAATCATGATAATCATAATAATAACCATAATAGATTTGGAAACAATCATAATAACGAATATAATAGACATAATAAACATAATAATCATAACAGCTATAGTAATCTGAATGATGATCATGATTACCATGCTATCAAACAATACAATCATAGTAATCGTCATGATAACCACAACAATCATGACAATCATAATTATAATCATAATTATGATAGCAACAATCATAATTGCCGTGATAATCATAGTAATCGTTACACTGACTGTAATAATCATAACATCGTTATAATATACAGAATAATCATGCAAATAACCTAATAATCGTTATTACAGCCATAATAATCTTAATAGCCATAATAACCAGAATAATAATAATAATGATCATAATAACCTTCACAATCATGCTAAGGAACTTTATAATCATAATAATCATGATAATAACCATAATAGACTTGGAAACAACCCTAATAACAATTATAATAACCATAATAACCATAATAACCATAATAGCTATATTAATCTGACTGATGATCATAATTACCATGCTATCTACAATTATAATCATAGTAATCATCATAGTACCCACAACAAACACAACAATCATAATAATAGTGATAGTAAACATGACAATAACCATAATAAACTTGGAAACAACCATAATAACCATTATAATAGCCATGATAACCGTATTAATCGTAATAGCTATAGTAATCTGAATGATGATCATGATTACTATGCTATCAACCATTATAATCATAGTAACCCTCACAATAACCACAACAATCATAACAATCATAATAATAGTCATAATAATCATAAGAACAATCATAATAGACGTAATAATCATAGTAATAGTTATACTAACTGTAATAATCATAACATTGTAAAAATAAACAGAATAATCATGGAAATAACCTAATAATCGTTATTACATCCATAATAATCTTAATAACATTAATAACCAGAATAATAATAATAATGATCATAATAACCCTCACAATCATGCTAAGGAACTTTATAATCATAATAATCATAATAATAACCATAATAGATTTGGAAACAATTATAATAACCAATATAATAGACATAATAAACATAATAATCATAACAGCTATAGTAACCTGAATTATGATCATAATAACCATGCTAGCAACCATTATAATCATGGTAATCGTCATAATAACCACAACAGTCATAACAATCATACTAATAGTCATAATAATCATAGCAACAATCATAATAGACGTAATAATCATAGTAATAGTTATACTAACTGTAATAATCATAACATTGTAATAATAAACAGATTAATCATGGAAATAACCTAATAACCGTTATTATAGCCATAATAATCGTAATAGTCGTAATCGCCATAAGAATCTCAGTGATTATCTTAATACTCGTCATAATCGTACTAAGAAACATAATAATCATAATAATCATGATAATAACCATAATAGACATGGAAACAACCATAATAACCATTATATTAGCCATAACCACCATAATAATCATCATAGTTATAGTAATCTGAATGATGATCATAATTACCATGCTATCAACAATTATAATCATAGTAATCGTCATAAACCCCACAACAAACATAACAATCATAATAATAATGATAATAAACATGACAATAACCATAATAAACTTGGAAACAACCATAATAACCATTATAATAGCCATGATAACCGTATTAATCATAATAACTATAGTAATCTGAATGATGATCATGATTTCTATGCCATCAACCATTATAATCATAGTAACCCTCATAATAACCACAACAATCATAACAATCATAATAATAATCATAATAATCATAGCACAATCATAATAGCCGCAATAGTCATAGTAGTAGTTATACTAACTGTAATAATCATAACATCGTAATAATAAACAGAATAATCAAGGAAATAACCTAATAATCGTTATTACAGACATAATAATCTAAACAACCATAATAACCAGAATTATCATAATAATGATCATAATAATCCTCACAATCATACTAAGAAACATAATAATCATAATAATCATGATAGTAACCATAATAGACTTGGAAACAACCCTAATAACCATTATAATAGCCATAATAACCATAATAACCATAATAACTATAGTAATCTGACTGATGATCATAATTACCATGCTATCAACAATTATAATCATGGTAATCGTCATAATAACCACAACAATCATAACAATCATAATAATAGGCATAGTAATCATAGGAACAATCATAATAGACGTAATAATCATGGTAATGTTTATACTGACTGTAATTATCATAACATCGTAATGATAAACAGAATAATCATGCAAATAGCCTAATAATCGTTATTACAGCCATATAATTCTTAATAACCATAATAAGCAGAATAACCATAATAATGGTCATAATAATCCTCACAATCATACTAAAAAACATCATAATCATAATAATCATGATAATAACCATAATAGACTTGGAAAGAACCCTAATAACCATTATAACAGCCATAATAACCATAATAACCATAATAGCTATAGTAATCTGTATGATGATCATAGTAACCATGCTATCAACCAATATAATCATAGTAATCGTCATGATAACCACAACAATCATGACAATCGTAATTATAATCATAATTATCATAGAAACAATCATAATAGCCGTGATAATCATAGTAATCGTTACACTGACCGTAATAATCATAACATCGTTATAATATACAGAATAATCATGCAAATAACCTAATAATCGTTATTACAGCCATAATAATCTTAATAACCATAATAACCAGAATAATAATAGTAATGATCATAATAACCCTCACAGTTTTACTAAGCAACATTATAATCATAATAATCATTATAATAAACATAATAGACTTGGAAACGATCATAATAACCAATATAATAGACATAATAACCATAATAATCTTAATAGCCATAGTAATCCGAATGATGACCATAATAACCATGCTATCAACCATTATAATCATAGTAATCGTCATAATAACCACAACAATCATAATAATAATCATAATAATCATAGCAACAGTCATAATAGACGTAATAATCATAGTAATAGTTATACTGGCTGTAATAATCATAACATCGTTATAATATACAGAATAATCATGGAAATAACCTAATAATCGTTATTACAGACATAATAATCTTAATAACCATTATAACCAGAATAATCGTAGTAATGATCATAATAATTCTCACAATCATACTAGGAAACATAATAATCATAATAATCATGATAATAACCATAATAGACTTGGAAACAACCCTAATAACCATTATAATAGCCATAATAACCATAATAACCATTATAGCTATATTAATCTGACTGATGATCATAACTACCATACTATCAACCATTATAATCATAGTAATCGTCATAATAACCACAACAACCTTAACAATCATAGTATTAATCATAATAATCATAGCAACAATCATAATAGACGCAATAATTATAGTAATAGTTATACTGACTGTAATAATCATAACATCGTAATAATAAACAGAATAATCATGGAAATAACCTAATAAACGATATTACAGCCATAATAATCTTAATAACCATAATAACCAGAATAATCATCGTAATGATCGTAATAATCATCGCAAACATGCTATGATACATTATAATCATAATAATCATAATAATAACCTTAATAGACATGGAAACGATCATAATAACCATTATAATAGCCATAATAACCATAATAATCATAATAGCTATAGTAATCTGTATGATGATCATAGTAACCATGCTATCAACCAATATAATCATAGTAATCGTCATGATAACCACAACAATCATGACAATCATAATTATAATCATAATTATCATAGCAACAATCATAATAGCCGTGATAATCATAGTAATCGTTACACTGACCGTAATAATCATAACAGCGTTATAATATACAGAATAATCATGCAAATAACCTAATAATCGTTATTACAGCCATAATAATCTTAATAACCATAATAACCAGAATAATAATAGTAATGATCATAATAACCCTCACAGTTTTACTAAGCAACATTATAATCATAATAATCATTATAATAAACATAATAGACTTGGAAACGATCATAATAACCAATATAATAGACATAATAACCATAATAATCTTAATAGTCATAGTAATCCGAATGATGACCATAATAACCATGCTATCAACCATTATAATCATAGTAATCGTCATAATAACCACAACAATCATAATAATAATCATAATAATCATAGCAACAGTCATAATAGACGTAATAATCATAGTAATAGTTATACTGGCTGTAATAATCATAACATCGTTATAATATACAGAATAATCATGGAAATAACCTAATAATCGTTATTACAGACATAATAATCTTAATAACCATTATAACCAGAATAATCGTAGTAATGATCATAATAATTCTCACAATCATACTAGGAAACATAATAATCATAATAATCATGATAATAACCATAATAGACTTGGAAACAACCCTAATAACCATTATAATAGCCATAATAACCATAATAACCATTATAGCTATATTAATCTGACTGATGATCATAACTACCATACTATCAACCATTATAATCATAGTAATCGTCATAATAACCACAACAATCTTAACAATCATAATAATAATCATAATAATCATAGCAACAATCATAATAGACGCAATAATTATAGTAATAGTTATACTGACTGTAATAATCATAACATCGTAATAATAAACAGAATAATCATGCAAATAGCCTAATAATCGTTATTACAGCCATATAATTCTTAATAACCATAATAAGCAGAATAACCATAATAATGGTCATAATAATCCTCACAATCATACTAAAAAACATTATAATCATAATAATCATAATAATAACCTTAATAGACATGGAAACGATCATAATAACCATTATAATAGCCATAATAACCATAGTAATCTTAATAGCCATAGTAATCCGAATGATGACCATACTAACGATGCTATTATCCATTATAATCATAGTAATAATTATGATAACCACAACAATCATAACAATCATAATAATAGTCATAATAATCATAGGAACAATCATAATAGACGTAATAATCATAGTAATAGTTATACTGACAGTAATAATCATAACATCGTAATAAAAAACAGAACAATCAGGAAAAAAACCTAATAATCGTTACTATAGCCATAATAATCGCAATAGTCGTAATCGCCGTAAGAATCTCAGTGATGATCATAATATTCGTCATAATCGTACTAAGAAACATAGTAATCATAATAATCAGGATAATAACAATAGTAGACATGTAAACAACCATAACAAACATTATCATAGCCATAATAACCATAATAATCATAATAGCTATAGTAATCTGTACGATGATCATAGTAACCATGCTATCAACCAATATAATCATAGTAATCGTCATGATAGTCACAACAATCATGACAATCATAATTATAATCATAATTATCATAGCAACAATCATAATAGCCGTGATAATCATAGTAATCGTTATACTAACTGTAATAATCATAACATCGTTATAATATACAGAATAATCATGGAAATAACCTAATAATCGTTATTACAGCCATAATAATCTTAATAGCCATAATAACCAGAATAATAATAATAATGATCATCATAACCTTCACAATCATGCTAAGGAACTTTATAATCATGATAATCATAATAATAACCATAATAGATTTGGAAACAATCATAATAACGAATATAATAGACATAATAAACATAATAATCATAACAGCTATAGTAATCTGAATGATGATCATGATTACCATGCTATCAAACAATACAATCATAGTAATCGTCATGATAACCACAACAATCATGACAATCATAATTATAATCATAATTATGATAGCAACAATCATAATTGCCGTGATAATCATAGTAATCGTTACACTGACTGTAATAATCATAACATCGTTATAATATACAGAATAATCATGCAAATAACCTAATAATCGTTATTACAGCCATAATAATCTTAATAGCCATAATAACCAGAATAATAATAATAATGATCATAATAACCTTCACAATCATGCTAAGGAACTTTATAATCATAATAATCATGATAATAACCATAATAGACTTGGAAACAACCCTAATAACAATTATAATAACCATAATAACCATAATAACCATAATAGCTATATTAATCTGACTGATGATCATAATTACCATGCTATCTACAATTATAATCATAGTAATCATCATAGTACCCACAACAAACATAACAATCATAATAATAGTGATAGTAAACATGACAATAACCATAATAAACTTGGAAACAACCATAATAACCATTATAATAGCCATGATAACCGTATTAATCGTAATAGCTATAGTAATCTGAATGATGATCATGATTACTATGCTATCAACCATTATAATCATAGTAACCCTCACAATAACCACAACAATCATAACAATCATAATAATAGTCATAATAATCATAAGAACAATCATAATAGACGTAATAATCATAGTAATAGTTATACTAACTGTAATAATCATAACATTGTAAAAATAAACAGAATAATCATGGAAATAACCTAATAATCGTTATTACATCCATAATAATCTTAATAACATTAATAACCAGAATAATAATAATAATGATCATAATAACCCTCACAATCATGCTAAGGAACTTTATAATCATAATAATCATAATAATAACCATAATAGATTTGGAAACAATTATAATAACCAATATAATAGACATAATAAACATAATAATCATAACAGCTATAGTAACCTGAATTATGATCATAATAACCATGCTAGCAACCATTATAATCATGGTAATCGTCATAATAACCACAACAGTCATAACAATCATACTAATAGTCATAATAATCATAGCAACAATCATAATAGACGTAATAATCATAGTAATAGTTATACTAACTGTAATAATCATAACATTGTAATAATAAACAGATTAATCATGGAAATAACCTAATAACCGTTATTATAGCCATAATAATCGTAATAGTCGTAATCGCCATAAGAATCTCAGTGATTATCTTAATACTCGTCATAATCGTACTAAGAAACATAATAATCATAATAATCATGATAATAACCATAATAGACATGGAAACAACCATAATAACCATTATATTAGCCATAACCACCATAATAATCATCATAGTTATAGTAATCTGAATGATGATCATAATTACCATGCTATCAACAATTATAATCATAGTAATCGTCATAAACCCCACAACAAACATAACAATCATAATAATAATGATAATAAACATGACAATAACCATAATAAACTTGGAAACAACCATAATAACCATTATAATAGCCATGATAACCGTATTAATCATAATAACTATAGTAATCTGAATGATGATCATGATTTCTATGCCATCAACCATTATAATCATAGTAACCCTCATAATAACCACAACAATCATAACAATCATAATAATAATCATAATAATCATAGCACAATCATAATAGCCGCAATAGTCATAGTAGTAGTTATACTAACTGTAATAATCATAACATCGTAATAATAAACAGAATAATCAAGGAAATAACCTAATAATCGTTATTACAGACATAATAATCTAAACAACCATAATAACCAGAATTATCATAATAATGATCATAATAATCCTCACAATCATACTAAGAAACATAATAATCATAATAATCATGATAGTAACCATAATAGACTTGGAAACAACCCTAATAACCATTATAATAGCCATAATAACCATAATAACCATAATAACTATAGTAATCTGACTGATGATCATAATTACCATGCTATCAACAATTATAATCATGGTAATCGTCATAATAACCACAACAATCATAACAATCATAATAATAGGCATAGTAATCATAGGAACAATCATAATAGACGTAATAATCATGGTAATGTTTATACTGACTGTAATTATCATAACATCGTAATGATAAACAGAATAATCATGCAAATAGCCTAATAATCGTTATTACAGCCATATAATTCTTAATAACCATAATAAGCAGAATAACCATAATAATGGTCATAATAATCCTCACAATCATACTAAAAAACATCATAATCATAATAATCATGATAATAACCATAATAGACTTGGAAAGAACCCTAATAACCATTATAACAGCCATAATAACCATAATAACCATAATAGCTATAGTAATCTGTATGATGATCATAGTAACCATGCTATCAACCAATATAATCATAGTAATCGTCATGATAACCACAACAATCATGACAATCATAATTATAATCATAATTATCATAGCAACAATCATAATAGCCGTGATAATCATAGTAATCGTTACACTGACTGTAATAACCATAACATCGTTATAATATACATAATAATCTTGGAAATAACCTAATAATCGTTATTACAGCCATAATAATCTTAATAACCATAATAACCAGAATAATAATAGTAATGATCATAATAACCCTCACAGTAATACCAAGCAACATTATAATCATAATAATCATTATAATAAACATAATAGACTTGGAAACGATCATAATAACCAATATAATAGACATAATAACCAAAATAATCTTAATAGCCATAGTAATCCGAACGATGACCATAATAACCATGCTATCAACCATTATAATCATAGTAATCGTCATAATACCCACAACAATCATAACAATCATAGCAACAATCATAATAGCCGTAATAATCATAGTAATCGTTATACTAACTGTAATAATCATAACATCGTTATAATATACAGAATAATCATGGAAATAACCTAATAATCGTTATTACAGACATAATAATCTTAATAACCATTATAACCAGAATAATCGTAGTAATGATCATAATAATTCTCACAATCATACTAAGAAACATAATAATCATAGTAATCATGATAATAAACATAATAGACTTGGAAACAACCCTAATAACCATTATAATAGCCATAATAACCATAATAACCATAATAGCTATATTAATCTGACTGATGATCATAATTTCTATGCTATCAATAATTATAATCATAGTAATCGTCATAATACCCACAACAAACATAACAATCATAATAATAATGATAATAAACATGACAATAACCATAATAAACGTGGAAACAACCATAATGGCCATTATAATAGCCCTGATAATGATTTTCATCATAATAGCTATAGTAATCTGAATGATGATCATGATTACCATGCTATCAACCATTATAATCATAGTAATCGTCATAATAACCACAACAATCATAACAATCATAAGAATAATCATAATAATCATAGCAACAGTCAGAATAGCCGTAATAGTCATAGTAATTGCTATACTAACTGTAATAATCATAATATCGTAATAATAAACAGAATAATCATGGAAATAACCTAATAATCGTTATTACAGCCATAATAATCGTAATAGTCGTAATCACCATAAGAATCTCAGTGATGATCATAATAATCCTCACAATCATACTAAGAAACATAATAATCATAATAATCATGATGATAACCATAATAGACTTGGAAACAACCCTAATAACCATTATAACTGCCATAATAATCATAATAACCATTATAGCTATATTAATCTGACTGATGATCATAACTACCATACTATCAACCATTATAATCATAGTAATCGTCATAATAACCACAACTGTCATAAAAATCATTATAATAATCATAATTACCATAGCAACAATCATAATAGCCGTAATAATCATAGTAATAGTTATACTAACCGTAATAGTCATAACATCGTAATAATAAACAGAATGATCAGGAAAAAAACCTAATAATGGTTATTATAGCCATAATAATCGTAATAGTCGTAATCACCATAAGAATGTCATTGATGATCATAGTATTCGTCATAATCATGCTAAGAAACATAATAATCATAATAATCATGATAATAACCATAATAGACTTGGAAACAGCCATAATAACCATTATATTAGCCATAACAACCATAATAATCATAATAGTTATACTAATCTGAATGATGATCATAATTACCATGCTATCAACAATTATAATCATAGTAATCGTCATAAACCCCACAACAAACATAACAATCATAATAATAATGATAATAAACATGTCAATAACCATAATAAACTTGGAAACAACCATAGTAACCATTATAATAGACTTGATAACCGTATTAATCATAATAGCTATAGTAATCTGAATGATGATCATGATTTCTATGCCATCAACCATTATAATCATAGTAACCCTCACAATAACCACAACAATCATAACAATCATAATAATAGTCATAATAATCATAGGAACAATCATAATAGACGTAATAATCATAGTAATAGTTATACTGACAGTAATAATCATAACATCGTAATAAAAAACAGAACAATCAGGAAAAAAACCTAATAATCGTTACTATAGCCATAATAATCGCAATAGTCGTAATCGCCGTAAGAATCTCAGTGATGATCATAATATTCGTCATAATCGTACTAAGAAACATAGTAATCATAATAATCATGATAATAACAATAGTAGACATGTAAACAACCATAACAAACATTATCATAGCCATAATAACCATAATAATCATAATAGCTATAGTAATCTGTACGATGATCATAGTAACCATGCTATCAACCAATATAATCATAGTAATCGTCATGATAGTCACAACAATCATGACAATCATAATTATAATCATAATTATCATAGCAACAATCATAATAGCCGTGATAATCATAGTAATCGTTATACTAACTGTAATAATCATAACATCGTTATAATATACAGAATAATCATGGAAATAACCTAATACTCGTTATTACAACCATAATAATCTTAATAGCCATTATAACCAGAATAATCGTAATAATGATCATAATAATTCTCACAATCATACTAGGAAACATAATAATCATAATAATCATGATAATAACCATAATAGACTAGGAAACAACCCTAATAACCATTATAATAGCCATAATAACCATAATAACCATTATAGCTATATTAATCTGACTGATGATCATAACTACCATACTATCAACCATTATAATCATAGTAATCGTCATAATAATCACAACAATCATAAAAATCATAATAATAATCATAATTGCCATAGCAACAATCATAATAGCCGTAATAATCATAGTAATAGTTATACTAACCGTAATAGTCATAACATCGTAATAATAAAGAGAATGATCATAGAAATTACCTAATAATCGTTATTATTGCCATAATAATCGTAATAGTCGTAATCACCATAAGAATGTCATTGATGATCATAGTATTCGTCATAATCATGCTAAGAAACATAATAATCATAATAATCATGATAATAACCATAATAGACTTGGAAACAGCCATAATAACCATTATATTAGCCATAACAACCATAATAATCATAATAGTTATACTAATCTGAATGATGATCATAATTACCATGCTATCAACAATTATAATCATAGTAATCGTCATAAACCCCACAACAAACATAACAATCATAATAATAATGATAATAAACATGTCAATAACCATAATAAACTTGGAAACAACCATAGTAACCATTATAATAGACTTGATAACCGTATTAATCATAATAGCTATAGTAATCTGAATGATGATCATGATTTCTATGCCATCAACCATTATAATCATAGTAACCCTCACAATAACCACAACAATCATAACAATCATAATAATAGTCATAATAATCATAGCAACAGTCAGAATAGCCGTAATAGTCATAGTAATTGCTATACTAACTGTAGTAATCATAATATCGTAATAATAAACAGAATAATCATGGAAATAACCTAATAATCGTTATTACAGCCATAATAATCGTAATAGTCGTAATCGCCATAAGAATCTCAGTGATTATCTTAATATTCGTCATAATCGTACTAAGAAACATAATAATCATAATAATCATGATAATAACCATAATAGACATGGAAACAACCATAACAACCATTATAATAGCCATAATAACCATAATAATCATAATAGCTATAGTAATCTGTATGATGATCATAGTAACCATGCTATCAACCAATATAATCATAGTAATCGTCATGATAACCACAACAATCATGACAATCATAATTATAATCATAATTATCATAGCAACAATCATAGTAGACGTAATTACCATAGTAATAGTTATACTAACTGTAGCAATCATAACATTGTAATAATAAACAGAATAATCATGGAAATAGCCTAATAATCGTTATTATAGCCATAATAATCATAATAGTCGTAATCACCATAAGAATCTCAGTGATGATCATAATAATCCTCACAATCATACTAAGAAACATAATAATCATAATAATCATGATGATAACCATAATAGACTTGGAAACAACCCTAATAACCATTATAACTGCCATAATAACCATGATAACCATTATAGCTATATTAATCTGACTGATGATCATAACTACCATACTATCAACCATTATAATCATAGTAATCGTCATAATAACCACAACTGTCATAAAAATCATTATAATAATCATAATTACCATAGCAACAATCATAATAGCCGTAATAATCATAGTAATAGTTATACTAACCGTAATAGTCATAACATCGTAATAATAAACAGAATGATCAGGAAAAAAACCTAATAATGGTTATTATAGCCATAATAATCGTAATAGTCGTAATCACCATAAGAATGTCATTGATGATTATAGTATTCGTCATAATCATGCTCAGAAACATAATAATCATAATAATAATGATAATAACCATAATAGACTTGGAAACAGCCACAATAACCATTATAATAGCCATAACAACCGTAATAATCATAATAGTTATAGCAATCTGAATGATGATCATAATAACCATGCTATCAACCATTATAATCATAGTAATCGTCATAATACCCACAACAATCATAACAATCATAGCAACAATCATAATAGCCGTAATAATCATAGTAATCGTTATACTAACTGTAATAATCATAACATCGTAATAATATACAGAATAATGGTGGAAATAACCTAATACTCGTTATTACAACCATAATAATCTTAATAGCCATTATAACCAGAATAATCGTAATAATGATCATAATAATTCTCACAATCATACTAGGAAACATAATAATCATAATAATCATGATAATAACCATAATAGACTAGGAAACAACCCTAATAACCATTATAATAGCCATAATAACCATAATAACCATTATAGCTATATTAATCTGACTGATGATCATAACTACCATACTATCAACCATTATAATCATAGTAATCGTCATAATAATCACAACAATCATAAAAATCATAATAATAATCATAATTGCCATAGCAACAATCATAATAGCCGTAATAATCATAGTAATAGTTATACTAACCGTAATAGTCATAACATCGTAATAATAAACAGAATGATCATAGAAATTACCTAATAATCGTTATTAATGCCATAATAATCGTAATAGTCGTAATCACCATAAGAATGTCATTGATGATCATAGTATTCGTCATAATCATGCTAAGAAACATAATAATCATAATAATCATGATAATAACCATAATAGACTTGGAAACAGCCATAATAACCATTATATTAGCCATAACAACCATAATAATCATAATAGTTATACTAATCTGAATGATGATCATAATTACCATGCTATCAACAATTATAATCATAGTAACCCTCACAATAACCACAACAATCATAACAATCATAATAATAGTCATAATAATCATAGCACAATCATAATAGCCATAATAGTCATAGTAATAGTTATACTAACTGTAATAATCATAACATCGTAATAATAAACAGAATAATCAAGGAAATAACCTAACAATCGTTATTACAGACATAATAATCTAAACAACCATAATAACCAGAATTATCATAATAATGATCATAATAATCCTCACAATCATACTAAGAAACATAATAATCATAATAATCATGATAGTAACCATAATAGACTTGGAAACAACCCTAATAACCATTATAATAGCCATAATAACCATAATAACCATAATAACTATAGTAATCTGACTGATGATCATAATTACCATGCTATCAACAATTATAATCATGGTAATCGTCATAATAACCACAACAATCATAACAATCATAATAATAGTCATAGTAATCATAGGAACAATCATAATAGACGTAATAATCATGGTAATGTTTATACTGACTGTAATTATCATAACATCGTAATGATAAACAGAATAATCATGCAAATAGCCTAATAATCGTTATTACAGCCATATAATTCTTAATAACCATAATAAGCAGAATAAACATAATAATGGTCATAATAATCCTCACAATCATACTAAAAAACATCATAATCATAATAATCATGATAATAACCATAATAGACTTGGCAACGACCATAATAGCCATTATAACAGCCATAATAACCATAATAACCATAATAGCTATAGTAATCTGTATGATGATCATAGTAACCATGCTATCAACCAATATAATCATAGTAATCGTCATGATAACCACAACAATCATGACAATCATAATTATAATCATAATTATCATAGCAACAATCATAATAGCCGTGATAATCATAGTAATCGTTACACTGACTGTAATAACCATAACATCGTTATAATATACAGAATAATCATGCAAATAACCTAATAATCGTTATTACAGCCATAATAATCTTAATAACCATAATAACCAGAATAATAATAGTAATGATCATAATAACCCTCACAGTAATACTAAGCAACATTATAATCATAATAATCATTATAATAAACATAATAGACTTGGAAACGATCATAATAACCAATATAATAGACATAATAACCAAAATAATCTTAATAGCCATAGTAATCCGAATGATGACCATAATAACCATGCTATCAACCATTATAATCATAGTAATCGTCATAATACCCACAACAATCATAACAATCATAGCAACAATCATAATAGCCGTAATAATCATAGTAATCGTTATACTAACTGTAATAATCATAACATCGTTATAATATACAGATTAATCATGGAAATAACCTAATAATCGTTATTACAGACATAATAATCTTAATAACCATTATAACCAGAATAATCGTAGTAATAATCATAATAATTCTCACAATCATACTAAGAAACATAATAATCATAGTAATCATGATAATAAACATAATAGACTTGGAAACAACCCTAATAACCATTATAATAGCCATAATAACCATAATAACCATAATAGCTATATTAATCTGACTGATGATCATAATTTCTATGCTATCAATAATTATAATCATAGTAATCGTCATAATACCCACAACAAACATAACAATCATAATAATAATGATAATAAACGTGACAATAACCATAATAAACGTGGAAACAACCATAATAGCCATTATAATAGCCCTGATAATGATATTCATCATAATAGCTATAGTAATCTGAATGATGATCATGATTACCATGCTATCAACCATTATAATCATAGTAATCGTCATAATAACCACAACAATCATAACAATCATAAGAATAATCATAATAATCATAGCAACAGTCAGAATAGCCGTAATAGTCATAGTAATTGCTATACTAACTGTAATAATCATAATATCGTAATAATAAACAGAATAATCATGGAAATAACCTAATAATCGTTATTACAGCCATAATAATCGTAATAGTCGTAATCGCCATAAGAATCTCAGTGATTATCTTAATATTCGTCATAATCGTACTAAGAAACATAATAATCATAATAATCATGATAATAACCATAATAGACATGGAAACAACCATAACAACCATTATAATAGCCATAATAACCACAATAATCATAATAGCTATAGTAATCTGTATGATGATCATAGTAACCATGCTATCAACCAATATAATCATAGTAATCGTCATGATAACCACAACAATCATGGCAATCATAATTATAATCATAATTATCATAGCAACAATCATAATAGCCGTGATAATCATAGTAATCGTTACACTGACCGTAATAATCATAACATCGTTATAATATACAGAATAATCATGCAAATAACCTAATAATCGTTATTACAGCCATAATAATCTTAATAACCATAATAACCAGAATAATAATAGTAATGATCATAATAACCCTCACAGTAATTCTAAGCAACATCATAATCATAATAATCATTATAATAAACATAATAGACTTGGAAACGATCATAATAACCAATATAATAGACATAATAACCATAATAATCTTAATAGCCATAGTAATCCGAATGATGACCATGATAACCGTGCTATCAACCATTATAATCATAGTAATCGTCATAATACCCACAACAATCATAACAATCATAGCAACAATCATAATAGCCGTAATAATCGTAGTAATCGTTATACTAACTGTAAAAATGATAACATCGTTATAATATACAGTATAATCATGGAAATGACCTAATACTCGTTATTACAACCATAATAATCTTAATAGCCATTATAACCAGAATAATCGTAACAATGATCATAATAATTCTCACAATCATACTAGGAAACATAATAATCATAATAATCATGATAATAACCATAATAGACTTGGAAACAACCCTAATAACCATTATAATAGCCATAATAACCATAATAACCATTATAGCTATATTAATCTGACTGATGTTCATAACTACCATACTATCAACCATTATAATCATAGTAATCGTCATAATAACCACAACAGTCATAAAAATCATAATAATAATCATAATTACCATAGCAACAATCATAATAGCCGTAATAATCATAGTAATAGTTATACTAACCGTAATAGTCATAACATCGTAATAATAAACAGAATGATCAGGAAAAAAACCTAATAATGGTTATTATAGCCATAATAATCGTAATAGTCGTAATCACCATAAGAATGTCATTGATGATCATGGTATTCGTCATAATCATGCTCAGAAACATAATAATCATAACAATCATGATAATAACCATAATAGACTTGGAAACAGCCATAATAACCATTATATTAGCCATAACAACCATAATAATAATAATAGTTATACTAATCTGAATGATGATCATAATTACCATGCTATCAACAATTATAGTCATAGTAATCGTCATAAACCCCACAACAAACATAACAATCATAATAATAATGATAATAAACATGACAATAACCATAATAAACTTGGAAACAACCATAGTAACCATTATAATAGCCTTGATAACCGTATTAATCGTAATAGCTATAGTAATCTGAATGATGATCATGATTTCTATGCCATCAACCATTATAATCATAGTAACCCTCATAATAACCACAACAATCATAACAATCATAATAATAATCATAATAATCATAGCACAATCATAATAGCCGTAATAGTCATAGTAATAGTTATACTAACTGTAATAATCATAACATCGTAATAATAAACAGAATAATCAAGGAAATAACCTAATAATCGTTATTACAGACATAATAATCTAAACAACCATAATAACCAGAATTATCATAATAATGATCATAATAATCCTCACAATCATACTAAGAAACATAATAATCATAATAATCATGATAATAACCATAATAGACTTGGAAACAACCCTAATAACGATTATAATAACCATAATAACCATAATAACCATAATAGCTATATTAATCTGACTGATGATCATAATTACCATGCTATCTACAATTATAATCATAGTAATCGTCATAGTACCCACAACAAACATAACAATCATAATAATAGTGATAATAAACATGACAATAACCATAATAAACTTGGAAACAACCATAATAACCATTATAATAGCCATGATAACCGTATTAATCGTAATAGCTATAGTAATCTGAATGATGATCATGATTACTATGCTATCAACCATTATAATCATAGTAACCCTCACAATAACCACAACAATCATAACAATCATAATAATAGTCATAATAATCATAGGAACAATCATAATAGACGTAATAATCATAGTAATAGATATACTAACTGTAATAATCATTACATTGTAAAAATAAACAGAATAATCATGGAAATAACCTAATAATCGTTATTACATCCATAATAATCTTAATAACCTTAATAACCAGAATAATAATAATAATGATCATAATAACCCTCACAATCATGCTAAGGAACTTTATAATCATAATAATCATAATAATAACCATAATAGATTTGGAAACAATTATAATAACCAATATAATAGACATAATAAACATAATAATCATAACAGCTATAGTAACCTGAATTATGATCATAATAATCATGCTAGCAACCATTATAATCATGGTAATCGTCATAATAACCACAACAGTCATAACAATCATACTAATAGTCATAATAATCATAGCAACAATCATAATAGACGTAATAATCATAGTAATAGTTATACTAACTGTAATAATCATAACATTGTAATAATAAACAGATTAATCATGGAAATAACCTAATAACCGTTATTATAGCCATAATAATCGTAACAGTCGTAATCGCCATAAGAATCTCAGTGATTATCTTAATACTCGTCATAATCGTACTAAGAAACATAATAATCATAATAATCATGATAATAACCATAATAGACATGGAAACAACCATAATAACCATTATATTAGCCATAACCACCATAATAATCATCATAGTTATAGTAATCTGAATGATGATCATAATTACCATGCTATCAACAATTATAATCATAGTAATCGTCATAAACCCCACAACAAACATAACAATCATAATAATAATGATAATAAACATGACAATAACCATAATAAACTTGGAAACAACCATAATAACCATTATAATAGCCATGATAACCGTATTAATCATAATAGCTTTAGTAATCTGAATGATGATCATGATTTCTATGCCATCAACCATTATAATCATAGTAACCCTCATAATAACCACAACAATCATAACAATCATAATAATAATCATAATAATCATAGCACAATCATAATAGCCGCAATAGTCATAGTAGTAGTTATACTAACTGTAATAATCATAACATCGTAATAATAAACAGAATAATCAAGGAAATAACCTAATAATCGTTATTACAGACATAATAATCTAAACAACCATAATAACCAGAATTATCATAATAATGATCATAATAATCCTCACAATCATACTAAGAAACATAATAATCATAATAATCATGATAGTAACCATAATAGACTTGGAAACAACCCTAATAACCATTATAATAGCCATAATAACCATAATAACCATAATAACTATAGTAATCTGACTGATGATCATAATTACCATGCTATCAACAATTATAATCATGGTAATCGTCATAATAACCACAACAATCATAACAATCATAATAATAGTCATAGTAATCATAGGAACAATCATAATAGACGTAATAATCATGGTAATGTTTATACTGACTGTAATTATCATAACATCGTAATGATAAACAGAATAATCATGCAAATAGCCTAATAATCGTTATTACAGCCATATAATTCTTAATAACCATAATAAGCAGAATAACCATAATAATGGTCATAATAATCCTCACAATCATACTAAAAAACATCACAATCACAATAATCATGAAAATAACCATAATAGACTTGGAAACAACCCTAATAACCATTATAATAGCCATAATAACCATAATAACCATAATAGCTATAGTAATCTGTATGATGATCATAGTAACCATGCTATCAACCAATATAATCATAGTAATCGTCATGATAACCACAACAATCATGACAATCATAATTATAATCATAATTATCATAGCAACAATCATAATAGCCGTGATAATCATAGTAATCGTTACACTGACTGTAATAACCATAACATCGTTATAATATACAGAATAATCATGGAAATAACCTAATAATCGTTATTACAGCCATAATAATCTTAATAAACATAATAACCAGAATAATAATAGTAATGATCATAATAACCCTCACAGTAATACTAAGCAACATTATAATCATAATAATCATTATAATAAACATAATAGACTTGGAAACGATCATAATAACCAATATAATAGACATAATAACCAAAATAATCTTAATAGCCATAGTAATCCGAATTATGACCATAATAACCATGCTATCAACCATTATAATCATAGTAATCGTCATAATACCCACAACAATCATAACAATCATAGCAACAATCATAATAGCCGTAATAATCATAGTAATCGTTATACTAACTGTAATAATCATAACATCGTTATAATATGCAGAATAATCATGGAAATAACCTAATAATCGTTATTACAGACATAATAATCTTAATAACCATTATAACCAGAATAATCGTAGTAATGATCATAATAATTCTCACAATCATACTAAGAAACATAATAATCATAGTAATCATGATAATAAACATAATAGACTTGGAAACAACCCTAATAACCATTATAATAGCCATAATAACCATAATAACAATAATAGCTATATTAATCTGACTGATGATCATAATTTCTATTCTATCAATAATTATAATCATAGTAATCGTCATAATACCCACAACAAACATAACAATCATAATAATAATGATAACAAACATGACAATAACCATAATAAACGTGGAAACAACCATAATAGCCATTATAATTGCCCTGATAATGATATTCATCATAATAGCTATAGTAATCTGCATGATGATCATGATTACCATGCTATCAACCATTATAATCATAGTAATCGTCATAATAACCACAACAATCATAACAATCATAAGAATAATCATAATAATCATAGCAACAGTCAGAATAGCCGTAATAGTCATAGTAATTGCTATACTAACTGTAATAATCATAATATCGTAATAATAAACAGAATAATCATGGAAATAACCTAATAATCGTTGTTACAGCCATAATAATCGTAATAGTCGTAATCGCCATAAGAATCTCAGTGATTATCTTAATATTCGTCATAATCGTACTAAGAAACATAATAATCATAATAATCATGATAATAACCATAATAGACATGGAAACAACCATAACAACCATTGTAATAGCCATAATAACCATAATAATCATAATAGCTATAGTAATCTGTATGATGATCATAGTAACCATGCTATCAACCATTATAATCATAGTAATCGTCATAATACCCACAACAATCATGACAATCATAATTATAATCATAATTATCATAGCAACAATCATAATAGCCGTGATAATCATAGTAATCGTTACACTGACCGTAATAATCATAACACCGTTATAATATACAGAATAATCGTGCAAATAACCTAATAATCGTTATTACAGCCATAATAATCTTAATAACCATAATAACCAGAATAATAATAGTAATGATCATAATAACCCTCACAGTAATTCTAAGCAACATCATAATCATAATAATCATTATAATAAACATAATAGACTTGGAAACGATCATAATAACCAATATAATAGACATAATAACCATAATAATCTTAATAACCATAGTAATCCGAATGATGACCATAATAACCATGCTATCAACCATTATAATCATAGTAATCGTCATAATACCCACAACAATCATAACAATCATGGCAACAATCATAATAGCCGTAATAATCATAGTAATCGTTATACTAACTGTAATAATCATAACATCGTTATAATATACAGAATAATCATGGAAATAACCTAATAATCGTTATTACAACCATAATAACCTTAATAGCCATTATAACCAGAATAATCGTAATAATGATCATAATAATTCTCACAATCATACTAGGAAACATAATAATCATAATAATCATGATAATAACCATAATAGACTTGGAAACAACCCTAATAACCATTATAATAGCCATAATAACCATAATAACCATTCTAGCTATATTAATCTGACTGATGATCATAACTACCATACTATCAACCATTATAATCATAGTAATCGTCATAATAACCACAACAATCATAAAAATCACAATAATAATCATAATTACCATAGCAACAATCATAATAGCCGTAATAATCATAGTAATAGTTACACTAACCGTAATAGTCATAACATCGTAATAATAAACAGAATGATCATAGAAATTACCTAATAATCGTTATTATTGCCATAATAATCGTAATAGTCGTAATCACCATAAGAATGTCATTGATGATCATAGTATTCGTCATAATCATGCTAAGAAACATAATAATCATAATAATCATGATAATAACCATAATAGACTTGGAAACAGCCATAATAACCATTATATTAGCCATAACAACCATAATAATCATAATAGTTATACTAATCTGAATGATGATCATAATTACCATGCTATCAACAATTATAATCATAGTAATCGTCATAAACCCCACAACAAACATAACAATCACAATAATAATGATAATAAACATGACAATAACCATAATAAACTTGGAAACAACCATAATAGCCATTATAATAGCCATGATAACCGTATTAATCATAATAGCTATAGTAATCTGAATGATGATCATGATTTCTATGCCATCAACCATTATAATCATAGTAACCCTCATAATAACCACAACAATCATAACAATCATAATAATAATCATAATAATCATAGCACAATCATAATAGCCGTAATAGTCATAGTAATAGTTATACTAACTGTAATAATCATAACATCGTAATAATAAACAGAATAATCAAGGAAATAACCTAATAATCGTTATTACAGACATAATAATCTAAACAACCATAATAACCAGAATTATCATAATAATGATCATAATAATCCTCACAATCATACTAGGAAACATAATAATCATAATAATCATGATAATAACCATAATAGACTTGGAAACAACCCTAATAACCATTATAATAGCCATAATAACCATAATAACCATTATAGCTATATTAATCTGACTGATGATCATAACTACCATACTATCAACCATTATAATCATAGTAATCGTCATAATAACCACAACAGTCATAAAAATCATAATAATAATCATAATTACCATAGCAACAATCATAATAGCCGTAATAATCATAGTAATAGTTATACTAACCGTAATAGTCATAACATCGTAATAATAAACAGAATGATCAGGAAAAAAACCTAATAATGGTTATTATAGCCATAATAATCGTAATAGTCGTAATCACCATAAGAATGTCATTGATGATCATAGTATTCGTCATAATCATGCTCAGAAACATAATAATCATAATAATCATGATAATAACCATAATAGACTTGGAAACAGCCACAATAACCATTATAATAGCCATAACAACCGTAATAATCATAATAGTTATAGTAATCTGAATGATGATCATAATAACCATGCTATCAACCATTATAATCATAGTAATCGTCATAATACCCACAACAATCATAACAATCATAGCAACAATCATAATAGCCGTAATAATCATAGTAATCGTTATACTAACTGTAATAATCATAACATCGTTATAATATACAGAATAATCATGGAAATAACCTAATACTCGTTATTACAACCATAATAATCTTAATAGCCATTATAACCAGAATAATCGTAATAATGATCATAATAATTCTCACAATCATACTAGGAAACATAATAATCATAATAATCATGATAATAACCATAATAGACTTGGAAACAACCCTAATAACCATTATAATAGCCATAATAACCATAATAACCATTATAGCTATATTAATCTGACTGATGATCATAACTACCATACTATCAACCATTATAATCATAGTAATCGTCATAATAACCACAACAATCTTAACAATCATAATAATAATTATAATAATCATAGCAACAATCATAATAGACGCAATAATTATAGTAAAAGTTATACTAACCGTAATAGTCATAGCATCGTAATAATAAACAGAATGATCATAGAAATTACCTAATAATCGTTATTATTGCCATAATAATCGTAATAGTCGTAATCACCATAAGAATGTCATTGATGATCATAGTATTCGTCATAATCATGCTAAGAAACATAATAATCATAATAATCATGATAATAACCATAATAGACTTGGAAACAGCCATAATAACCATTATATTAGCCATAACAACCATAATAATCATAATAGTTATAGTAATCTGAATGATGATCATAATTACCATGCTATCAACAATTATAATCATAGTAATCATCATAAACCCCACAACAAACATAACAATCATAATAATAATGATAATAAACATGACAATAACCATAGTAAACTTGGAAACAACCATAATAACCATTATAATAGCCATGATAACCGTATTAATCATAATAGCTATAGTAATCTGAATGATGATCATGATTTCTATGCCATCAACCATTATAATCATAGTAATCGTCATAATAACCACAACAATCATAATAATAATCATAATAATCATAGCAACAGTCATAATAGACGTAATAATCATAGTAATAGTTATACTGGCTGTAATAATCATAACATCGTTATAATATACAGAATAATCATGGAAATAACCTAATAATCGTTATTACAGACATAATAATCTTAATAACCATTATAACCAGAATATTCGTAGTAATGATCATAATAATTCTCACAATCATACTAGGAAACATAATAATCATAATAATCATGATAATAACCATAATAGACTTGGAAACAACCCTAATAACCATTATAATAGCCATAATAACCATAATAACCATTATAGCTATATTAATCTGACTGATGATCATAACTACTATACTATCAACCATTATAATCATAGTAATCGTCATAATAACCACAACAATCATAAAAATCATAATAATAATCATAAATGCCATAGCAACAATCATAATAGCCGTAATAATCATAGTAATAGTTATACTAACCGTAATAGTCATAGCATCGTAATAATAAACAGAATGATCATAGAAATTACCTAATAATCGTTATTATTGCCATAATAATCGTAATAGTCGTAATCACCATAAGAATGTCATTGATGATCATAGTATTCGTCATAATCATGCTAAGAAACATAATAATCATAATAATCATGATAATAACCATAATAGACTTGGAAACAGCCATACTAACCATTATATTAGCCATAACAACCATAATAACCATAATAGCTATACTAATCTGACTGATGATCATAATTACCATGCTATCAACAATTATTATCATAGTAATCGTCATAAACCCCACAACAAACATAACAATCACAATAATAATGATAATAAACATGACAATAACCGTAATAAACTTGGAAACAACCATAATAGCCATTATAATAGCCATGATAACCGTATTAATCATAATAGCTATAGTAATCTGAATGATGATCATGATTACCATGCTATCAACCAATATAATCATAGTAATCGTCATGATAACCACAACAATCATGACAATCATAATTATAATCATAATTATCATAGCAACAATCATAATAGCCGTGATAATCATAGTAATCGTTACACTGACTGTAATAATCATAACATCGTTATAATATACAGAATAATCATGCAAATAACCTAATAATCGTTATTACAGCCATAATAATCTTAATAACCATAATAACCAGAATAATAATAGTAATGATCATAATAACCCTCACAGTAATACTAAGCAACATTATAATCATAATAATCATTATAATAAACATAATAGACTTGGAAACGATCATAAGAACCAATATAATAGACATAATAACCATAATAACCTTAATAGCCATAGTAATCCGAATGATGACCATAATAACCATACTATCAACCATTATAATCATAGTAATCGTCATAATAACCACAACAATCATAAAAATCATAATAATAATCATAATTACCATAGCAACAATCATAATAGCCGTAATAATCATAGTAATAGTTACACTAACCGTAATAGTCATAACATCGTAATAATAAACAGAATGATCATAGAAATTACCTAATAATCGTTATTATTGCCATAATAATCGTAATAGTCGTAATCACCATAAGAATGTCATTGATGATCATAGTATTCGTCATAATCATGCTAAGAAACATAATAATCATAATAATCATGATAATAACCATAATAGACTTGGAAACAGCCATAATAACCATTATATTAGCCATAACAACCATAATAATCATAATAGTTATACTAATCTGAATGATGATCATAATTACCATGCTATCAACAATTATAATCATAGTAATCGTCATAAACCCCACAACAAACATAACAATCACAATAATAATGATAATAAACATGACAATAACCCTAATAAACTTGGAAACAACCATAATAGCCATTATAATAGCCATGATAACCGTATTAATCATAATAGCTATAGTAATCTGAATGATGATCATGATTTCTATGCCATCAACCATTATAATCATAGTAACCCTCATAATAACCACAACAATCATAACAATCATAATAATAATCATAATAATCATAGCACAATCATAATAGCCGTAATAGTCATAGTAATAGTTATACTAACTGTAATAATCATAACATCGTAATAATAAACAGAATAATCAAGGAAATAACCTAATAATCGTTATTACAGACATAATAATCTAAACAACCATAATAACCAGAATTATCATAATAATGATCATAATAATCCTCACAATCATACTAGGAAACATAATAATCATAATAATCATGATAATAACCATAATAGACTTGGAAACAACCCTAATAACCATTATAATAGCCATAATAACCATAATAACCATTATAGCTATATTAATCTGACTGATGATCATAACTACCATACTATCAACCATTATAATCATAGTAATCGTCATAATAACCACAACAGTCATAAAAATCATAATAATAATCATAATTACCATAGCAACAATCATAATAGCCGTAATAATCATAGTAATAGTTATACTAACCGTAATAGTCATAACATCGTAATAATAAACAGAATGATCAGGAAAAAAACCTAATAATGGTTATTATAGCCATAATAATCGTAATAGTCGTAATCACCATAAGAATGTCATTGATGATCATAGTATTCGTCATAATCATGCTCAGAAACATAATAATCATAATAATCATGATAATAACCATAATAGACTTGGAAACAGCCACAATAACCATTATAATAGCCATAACAACCGTAATAATCATAATAGTTATAGTAATCTGAATGATGATCATAATAACCATGCTATCAACCATTATAATCATAGTAATCGTCATAATAACCACAACAATCATAACAATCATAATAATAATCATAATAATCATAGCACAATCATAATAGCCGTAATAGTCATAGTAATAGTTATACTAACTGTAATAATCATAACATCGTTATAATATACAGAATAATCATGGAAATAACCTAATACTCGTTATTACAACCATAATAATCTTAATAGCCATTATAACCAGAATAATCGTAATAATGATCATAATAATTCTCACAATCATACTAGGAAACATAATAATCATAATAATCATGATAATAACCATAATAGACTTGGAAACAACCCTAATAACCATTATAATAGCCATAATAACCATAATAACCATTATAGCTATATTAATCTGACTGATGATCATAACTACCATACTATCAACCATTATAATCACAGTAATCGTCATAATAACCACAACAATCTTAACAATCATAATAATAATCATAATAATCATAGCAACAATCATAATAGACGCAATAATTATAGTAAAAGTTATACTAACCGTAATAGTCATAGCATCGTAATAATAAACAGAATGATCAGGAAAAAAACCTAATAATGGTTATTATAGCCATAATAATCGTAATAGTCGTAATCGCCGTAAGAATCTCAGTGATGATCATAATACTCGTTGTAATCATACTAAGAAACATAGTAATCATAATAATAATGATAATAACCGTAATAGACTTGGAATCAATCATAATAACCATTATAATAGCCATAATAACCATAATAATCGTAATAGCTATAGTAATCTGAATGATGATCATAATAACCATGCTATGAACCATTATAATCATGGTAATCGTCATAATAACCACAACAATCATAACAATCATAGGAATAATCATAATTATCATAGCAACAATCATAATAGGTCGTAATAATCATAGTAATAGTTATACTAACCGTAATAGTCATAACATCGTAATAATAAACAGAATGATCATAGAAATTACCTAATAATCGTTATTATTGCCATAATAATCGTAATAGTCGTAATCACCATAAGAATGTCATTGATGATCATAGTATTCGTCATAATCATGCTAAGAAACATAATAATCATAATAATCATGATAATAACCATAATAGACTTGGAAACAGCCACAATAACCATTATAATAGCCATAACAACCGTAATAATCATAATAGTTATAGTAATCTGAAAGATGATCATAATAACCATGCTATCAACCATTATAATCATAGTAATCGTCATAATACCCACAACAATCATAACAATCATAGCAACAATCATAATAGCCGTAATAATCATAGTAATCGTTATAATAACTGTAATAATCATAACATCGTTATAATATACAGAATAATCATGGAAATAACCTAATACTCGTTATTACAACCATAATAATCTCAATAGCCATTATAACCAGAATAATCGTAAGAATGATCATAATAATTCTCACAATCATACTAGGAAACATAATAATCATAATAATCATGATAATAACCATAATAGACTTGGAAACAACCCTAATAACCATTATAATAGCCATAATAACCATAATAACCATTATAGCTATATTAATCTGACTGATGATCATAACTACCATACTATCAACCATTATAATCATAGTAATCGTCATAATAAGCACAACAATCATAAAAATCATAAAAATAATCATAATTACCATAGCAACAATCATAATAGCCGTAATAATCATAGTAATAGTTATACTAACCGTAATAGTCATAACATCGTAATAATAAACAGAATGATCAGGAAAAAAACCTAATAATGGTTATTATAGCCATAATAATCGTAATAGTCGTAATCGCCGTAAGAATCTCAGTGATGATCATAATACTCGTCGTAATCATACTAAGAAACATAGTAATCATAATAATAATGATAATAACCGTAATAGACTTGGAATCAATCATAATAACCATTATAATAGCCATAATAACCATAATAATCGTAATAGCTATAGTAATCTGAATGATGATCATAATAACCATGCTATGAACCATTATAATCATGGTAATCGTCATAATAACCACAACAATCATAACAATCATAGGAATAATCATAATTATCATAGCAACAATCATAATAGGTCGTAATTATCATAGTAATAGTTATACTAACCGTAATAGTCATAACATCGTAATAATAAACAGAATGATCATAGAAATTACCTAATAATCGTTATTATTGCCATAATAATCGTAATAGTCGTAATCACCATAAGAATGCCATTGATGATCATAGTATTCGTCATAATCATGCTAAGAAACATAATAATCATAATAATCATGATAATAACCATAATAGACTTGGAAACAGCCATAATAACCATTATATTAGCCATAACAACCATAATAATCATAATAGTTATACTAATCTGAATGATGATCGTAATTACCATGCTATCAACAATTATAATCATAGTAATCGTCATAAACCCCACAACAAACATAACAATCACAATAATAATGATAATAAACATGACAATAACCATAATAAACTTGGAAACAACCATAATAGCCATTATAATAGCCATGATAACCGTATTAATCATAATAGCTATAGTAATCTGAATGATGATCATGATTTCTATGCCATCAACCATTATAATCATAGTAACCCTCATAATAACCACAACAATCATAACAATCATAATAATAATCATAATAATCATAGCACAATCATAATAGCCGTAATAGTCATAGTAATAGTTATACTAACTGTAATAATCATAACATCGTAATAATAAACAGAATAATCAAGGAAATAACCTAATAATCGTTATTACAGACATAATAATCTAAACAACCATAATAACCAGAATTATCATAATAATGATCATAATAATCCTCACAATCATACTAGGAAACATAATAATCATAATAATCATGATAATAACCATAATAGACTTGGAAACAACCCTAATAACCATTATAATAGCCATAATAACCATAATAACCATTATAGCTATATTAATCTGACTGATGATCATAACTACCATACTATCAACCATTATAATCATAGTAATCGTCATAATAACCACAACAGTCATAAAAATCATAATAATAATCATAATTACCATAGCAACAATCATAATAGCCGTAATAATCATAGTAATAGTTATACTAACCGTAATAGTCATAACATCGTAATAATAAACAGAATGATCAGGAAAAAAACCTAATAATGGTTATTGTAGCCATAATAATCGTAATAGTCGTAATCACCATAAGAATGTCATTGATGATCATAGTATTCGTCATAATCATGCTCAGAAACATAATAATCATAATAATCATGATAATAACCATAATAGACTTGGAAACAGCCACAATAACCATTATAATAGCCATAACAACCGTAATAATCATAATAGTTATAGTAATCTGAATGATGATCATAATAACCATGCTATCAACCATTATAATCATAGTAATCGTCATAATAACCACAACAATCATAACAATCATAATAATAATCATAATAATCATAGCACAATCATAATAGCCGTAATAGTCATAGTAATAGTTATACTAACTGTAATAATCATAACATCGTTATAATAAACAGAATGATCAGGAAAAAAACCTAATAATGGTTATTATAGCCATAATAATCGTAATAGTCGTAATCGCCGTAAGAATCTCAGTGATGATCATAATACTCGTTGTAATCATACTAAGAAACATAGTAATCATAATAATAATGATAATAACCGTAATAGACTTGGAATCAATCATAATAACCATTATAATAGCCATAATAACCATAATAATCGTAATAGCTATAGTAATCTGAATGATGATCATAATAACCATGCTATGAACCATTATAATCATGGTAATCGTCATAATAACCACAACAATCATAACAATCATAGGAATAATCATAATTATCATAGCAACAATCATAATAGGTCGTAATAATCATAGTAATAGTTATACTAACCGTAATAGTCATAACATCGTAATAATAAACAGAATGATCATAGAAATTACCTAATAATCGTTATTATTGCCATAATAATCGTAATAGTCGTAATCACCATAAGAATGTCATTGATGATCATAGTATTCGTCATAATCATGCTAAGAAACATAATAATCATAATAATCATGATAATAACCATAATAGACTTGGAAACAGCCACAATAACCATTATAATAGCCATAACAACCGTAATAATCATAATAGTTATAGTAATCTGAAAGATGATCATAATAACCATGCTATCAACCATTATAATCATAGTAATCGTCATAATACCCACAACAATCATAACAATCATAGCAACAATCATAATAGCCGTAATAATCATAGTAATCGTTATAATAACTGTAATAATCATAACATCGTTATAATATACAGAATAATCATGGAAATAACCTAATACTCGTTATTACAACCATAATAATCTCAATAGCCATTATAACCAGAATAATCGTAAGAATGATCATAATAATTCTCACAATCATACTAGGAAACATAATAATCATAATAATCATGATAATAACCATAATAGACTTGGAAACAACCCTAATAACCATTATAATAGCCATAATAACCATAATAACCATTATAGCTATATTAATCTGACTGATGATCATAACTACCATACTATCAACCATTATAATCATAGTAATCGTCATAATAAGCACAACAATCATAAAAATCATAAAAATAATCATAATTACCATAGCAACAATCATAATAGCCGTAATAATCATAGTAATAGTTATACTAACCGTAATAGTCATAACATCGTAATAATAAACAGAATGATCAGGAAAAAAACCTAATAATGGTTATTATAGCCATAATAATCGTAATAGTCGTAATCGCCGTAAGAATCTCAGTGATGATCATAATACTCGTCGTAATCATACTAAGAAACATAGTAATCATAATAATAATGATAATAACCGTAAGAGACTTGGAATCAATCATAATAACCATTATAATAGCCATAATAACCATAATAATCGTAATAGCTATAGTAATCTGAATGATGATCATAATAACCATGCTATGAACCATTATAATCATGGTAATCGTCATAATAACCACAACAATCATAACAATCATAGGAATAATCATAATTATCATAGCAACAATCATAATAGGTCGTAATAATCATAGTAATAGTTATACTAACCGTAATAGTCATAACATCGTAATAATAAACAGAATGATCATAGAAATTACCTAATAATCGTTATTATTGCCATAATAATCGTAATAGTCGTAATCACCATAAGAATGCCATTGATGATCATAGTATTCGTCATAATCATGCTAAGAAACATAATAATCATAATAATCATGATAATAACCATAATAGACTTGGAAACAGCCATAATAACCATTATATTAGCCATAACAACCATAATAATCATAATAGTTATACTAATCTGAATGATGATCATAATTACCATGCTATCAACAATTATAATCATAGTAATCGTCATAAACCCCACAACAAACATAACAATCACAATAATAATGATAATAAACATGACAATAACCATAATAAACTTGGAAACAACCATAATAGCCATTATAATAGCCATGATAACCGTATTAATCATAATAGCTATAGTAATCTGAATGATGATCATGATTACCATGCTATCAACCAATATAATCATAGTAATCGTCATGATAACCACAACAATCATAATAATAATCATAATAATCATAGCAACAGTCATAATAGACGTAATAATCATAGTAATAGTTATACTGGCTGTAATAATCATAACATCGTTATAATATACAGAATAATCATGGAAATAACCTAATAATCGTTATTACAGACATAATAATCTTAATAACCATTATAACCAGAATATTCGTAGTAATGATCATAATAATTCTCACAATCATACTAGGAAACATAATAATCATAATAATCATGATAATAACCATAATAGACTTGGAAACAACCCTAATAACCATTATAATAGCCATAATAACCATAATAACCATTATAGCTATATTAATCTGACTGATGATCATAACTACTATACTATCAACCATTATAATCATAGTAATCGTCATAATAACCACAACAATCATAAAAATCATAATAATAATCATAAATGCCATAGCAACAATCATAATAGCCGTAATAATCATAGTAATAGTTATACTAACCGTAATAGTCATAGCATCGTAATAATAAACAGAATGATCATAGAAATTACCTAATAATCGTTATTATTGCCATAATAATCGTAATAGTCGTAATCACCATAAGAATGTCATTGATGATCATAGTATTCGTCATAATCATGCTAAGAAACATAATAATCATAATAATCATGATAATAACCATAATAGACTTGGAAACAGCCATACTAACCATTATATTAGCCATAACAACCATAATAACCATAATAGCTATACTAATCTGACTGATGATCATAATTACCATGCTATCAACAATTATTATCATAGTAATCGTCATAAACCCCACAACAAACATAACAATCACAATAATAATGATAATAAACATGACAATAACCGTAATAAACTTGGAAACAACCATAATAGCCATTATAATAGCCATGATAACCGTATTAATCATAATAGCTATAGTAATCTGAATGATGATCATGATTACCATGCTATCAACCAATATAATCATAGTAATCGTCATGATAACCACAACAATCATGACAATCATAATTATAATCATAATTATCATAGCAACAATCATAATAGCCGTGATAATCATAGTAATCGTTACACTGACTGTAATAATCATAACATCGTTATAATATACAGAATAATCATGCAAATAACCTAATAATCGTTATTACAGCCATAATAATCTTAATAACCATAATAACCAGAATAATAATAGTAATGATCATAATAACCCTCACAGTAATACTAAGCAACATTATAATCATAATAATCATTATAATAAACATAATAGACTTGGAAACGATCATAAGAACCAATATAATAGACATAATAACCATAATAACCTTAATAGCCATAGTAATCCGAATGATGACCATAATAACCATACTATCAACCATTATAATCATAGTAATCGTCATAATAACCACAACAATCATAAAAATCATAATAATAATCATAATTACCATAGCAACAATCATAATAGCCGTAATAATCATAGTAATAGTTACACTAACCGTAATAGTCATAACATCGTAATAATAAACAGAATGATCATAGAAATTACCTAATAATCGTTATTATTGCCATAATAATCGTAATAGTCGTAATCACCATAAGAATGTCATTGATGATCATAGTATTCGTCATAATCATGCTAAGAAACATAATAATCATAATAATCATGATAATAACCATAATAGACTTGGAAACAGCCATAATAACCATTATATTAGCCATAACAACCATAATAATCATAATAGTTATACTAATCTGAATGATGATCATAATTACCATGCTATCAACAATTATAATCATAGTAATCGTCATAAACCCCACAACAAACATAACAATCACAATAATAATGATAATAAACATGACAATAACCCTAATAAACTTGGAAACAACCATAATAGCCATTATAATAGCCATGATAACCGTATTAATCATAATAGCTATAGTAATCTGAATGATGATCATGATTTCTATGCCATCAACCATTATAATCATAGTAACCCTCATAATAACCACAACAATCATAACAATCATAATAATAATCATAATAATCATAGCACAATCATAATAGCCGTAATAGTCATAGTAATAGTTATACTAACTGTAATAATCATAACATCGTTATAATATACAGAATAATCATGGAAATAACCTAATACTCGTTATTACAACCATAATAATCTTAATAGCCATTATAACCAGAATAATCGTAATAATGATCATAATAATTCTCACAATCATACTAGGAAACATAATAATCATAATAATCATGATAATAACCATAATAGACTTGGAAACAACCCTAATAACCATTATAATAGCCATAATAACCATAATAACCATTATAGCTATATTAATCTGACTGATGATCATAACTACCATACTATCAACCATTATAATCACAGTAATCGTCATAATAACCACAACAATCTTAACAATCATAATAATAATCATAATAATCATAGCAACAATCATAATAGACGCAATAATTATAGTAAAAGTTATACTAACCGTAATAGTCATAGCATCGTAATAATAAACAGAATGATCAGGAAAAAAACCTAATAATGGTTATTATAGCCATAATAATCGTAATAGTCGTAATCGCCGTAAGAATCTCAGTGATGATCATAATACTCGTTGTAATCATACTAAGAAACATAGTAATCATAATAATAATGATAATAACCGTAATAGACTTGGAATCAATCATAATAACCATTATAATAGCCATAATAACCATAATAATCGTAATAGCTATAGTAATCTGAATGATGATCATAATAACCATGCTATGAACCATTATAATCATGGTAATCGTCATAATAACCACAACAATCATAACAATCATAGGAATAATCATAATTATCATAGCAACAATCATAATAGGTCGTAATAATCATAGTAATAGTTATACTAACCGTAATAGTCATAACATCGTAATAATAAACAGAATGATCATAGAAATTACCTAATAATCGTTATTATTGCCATAATAATCGTAATAGTCGTAATCACCATAAGAATGTCATTGATGATCATAGTATTCGTCATAATCATGCTAAGAAACATAATAATCATAATAATCATGATAATAACCATAATAGACTTGGAAACAGCCACAATAACCATTATAATAGCCATAACAACCGTAATAATCATAATAGTTATAGTAATCTGAAAGATGATCATAATAACCATGCTATCAACCATTATAATCATAGTAATCGTCATAATACCCACAACAATCATAACAATCATAGCAACAATCATAATAGCCGTAATAATCATAGTAATCGTTATAATAACTGTAATAATCATAACATCGTTATAATATACAGAATAATCATGGAAATAACCTAATACTCGTTATTACAACCATAATAATCTCAATAGCCATTATAACCAGAATAATCGTAAGAATGATCATAATAATTCTCACAATCATACTAGGAAACATAATAATCATAATAATCATGATAATAACCATAATAGACTTGGAAACAACCCTAATAACCATTATAATAGCCATAATAACCATAATAACCATTATAGCTATATTAATCTGACTGATGATCATAACTACCATACTATCAACCATTATAATCATAGTAATCGTCATAATAAGCACAACAATCATAAAAATCATAAAAATAATCATAATTACCATAGCAACAATCATAATAGCCGTAATAATCATAGTAATAGTTATACTAACCGTAATAGTCATAACATCGTAATAATAAACAGAATGATCAGGAAAAAAACCTAATAATGGTTATTATAGCCATAATAATCGTAATAGTCGTAATCGCCGTAAGAATCTCAGTGATGATCATAATACTCGTCGTAATCATACTAAGAAACATAGTAATCATAATAATAATGATAATAACCGTAAGAGACTTGGAATCAATCATAATAACCATTATAATAGCCATAATAACCATAATAATCGTAATAGCTATAGTAATCTGAATGATGATCATAATAACCATGCTATGAACCATTATAATCATGGTAATCGTCATAATAACCACAACAATCATAACAATCATAGGAATAATCATAATTATCATAGCAACAATCATAATAGGTCGTAATAATCATAGTAATAGTTATACTAACCGTAATAGTCATAACATCGTAATAATAAACAGAATGATCATAGAAATTACCTAATAATCGTTATTATTGCCATAATAATCGTAATAGTCGTAATCACCATAAGAATGCCATTGATGATCATAGTATTCGTCATAATCATGCTAAGAAACATAATAATCATAATAATCATGATAATAACCATAATAGACTTGGAAACAGCCATAATAACCATTATATTAGCCATAACAACCATAATAATCATAATAGTTATACTAATCTGAATGATGATCATAATTACCATGCTATCAACAATTATAATCATAGTAATCGTCATAAACCCCACAACAAACATAACAATCACAATAATAATGATAATAAACATGACAATAACCATAATAAACTTGGAAACAACCATAATAGCCATTATAATAGCCATGATAACCGTATTAATCATAATAGCTATAGTAATCTGAATGATGATCATGATTTCTATGCCATCAACCATTATAATCATAGTAATCGTCATAATAACCACAACAATCATAATAATAATCATAATAATCATAGCAACAGTCATAATAGACGTAATAATCATAGTAATAGTTATACTGGCTGTAATAATCATAACATCGTTATAATATACAGAATAATCATGGAAATAACCTAATAATCGTTATTACAGACATAATAATCTTAATAACCATTATAACCAGAATATTCGTAGTAATGATCATAATAATTCTCACAATCATACTAGGAAACATAATAATCATAATAATCATGATAATAACCATAATAGACTTGGAAACAACCCTAATAACCATTATAATAGCCATAATAACCATAATAACCATTATAGCTATATTAATCTGACTGATGATCATAACTACTATACTATCAACCATTATAATCATAGTAATCGTCATAATAACCACAACAATCATAAAAATCATAATAATAATCATAAATGCCATAGCAACAATCATAATAGCCGTAATAATCATAGTAATAGTTATACTAACCGTAATAGTCATAGCATCGTAATAATAAACAGAATGATCATAGAAATTACCTAATAATCGTTATTATTGCCATAATAATCGTAATAGTCGTAATCACCATAAGAATGTCATTGATGATCATAGTATTCGTCATAATCATGCTAAGAAACATAATAATCATAATAATCATGATAATAACCATAATAGACTTGGAAACAGCCATACTAACCATTATATTAGCCATAACAACCATAATAACCATAATAGCTATACTAATCTGACTGATGATCATAATTACCATGCTATCAACAATTATTATCATAGTAATCGTCATAAACCCCACAACAAACATAACAATCACAATAATAATGATAATAAACATGACAATAACCGTAATAAACTTGGAAACAACCATAATAGCCATTATAATAGCCATGATAACCGTATTAATCATAATAGCTATAGTAATCTGAATGATGATCATGATTACCATGCTATCAACCAATATAATCATAGTAATCGTCATGATAACCACAACAATCATGACAATCATAATTATAATCATAATTATCATAGCAACAATCATAATAGCCGTGATAATCATAGTAATCGTTACACTGACTGTAATAATCATAACATCGTTATAATATACAGAATAATCATGCAAATAACCTAATAATCGTTATTACAGCCATAATAATCTTAATAACCATAATAACCAGAATAATAATAGTAATGATCATAATAACCCTCACAGTAATACTAAGCAACATTATAATCATAATAATCATTATAATAAACATAATAGACTTGGAAACGATCATAAGAACCAATATAATAGACATAATAACCATAATAACCTTAATAGCCATAGTAATCCGAATGATGACCATAATAACCATACTATCAACCATTATAATCATAGTAATCGTCATAATAACCACAACAATCATAAAAATCATAATAATAATCATAATTACCA
This sequence comes from Calliopsis andreniformis, assembly GCF_051401765.1. Classification (NCBI taxonomy): domain Eukaryota; kingdom Metazoa; phylum Arthropoda; class Insecta; order Hymenoptera; family Andrenidae; genus Calliopsis; species Calliopsis andreniformis. Next base: position 52,613 of record NW_027480824.1, read on the forward strand.
TAGCAACAATCATAATAGCCGTAATAATCATAGTAATAGTTACACTAACCGTAATAGTCATAACATCGTAATAATAAACAGAATGATCATAGAAATTACCTAATAATCGTTATTATTGCCATAATAATCGTAATAGTCGTAATCACCATAAGAATGTCATTGATGATCATAGTATTCGTCATAATCATGCTAAGAAACATAATAATCATAATAATCATGATAATAACCATAATAGACTTGGAAACAGCCATAATAACCATTATATTAGCCATAACAACCATAATAATCATAATAGTTATACTAATCTGAATGATGATCATAATTACCATGCTATCAACAATTATAATCATAGTAATCGTCATAAACCCCACAACAAACATAACAATCACAATAATAATGATAATAAACATGACAATAACCCTAATAAACTTGGAAACAACCATAATAGCCATTATAATAGCCATGATAACCGTATTAATCATAATAGCTATAGTAATCTGAATGATGATCATGATTTCTATGCCATCAACCATTATAATCATAGTAACCCTCATAATAACCACAACAATCATAACAATCATAATAATAATCATAATAATCATAGCACAATCATAATAGCCGTAATAGTCATAGTAATAGTTATACTAACTGTAATAATCATAACATCGTAATAATAAACAGAATAATCAAGGAAATAACCTAATAATCGTTATTACAGACATAATAATCTAAACAACCATAATAACCAGAATTATCATAATAATGATCATAATAATCCTCACAATCATACTAGGAAACATAATAATCATAATAATCATGATAATAACCATAATAGACTTGGAAACAACCCTAATAACCATTATAATAGCCATAATAACCATAATAACCATTATAGCTATATTAATCTGACTGATGATCATAACTACCATACTATCAACCATTATAATCATAGTAATCGTCATAATAACCACAACAGTCATAAAAATCATAATAATAATCATAATTACCATAGCAACAATCATAATAGCCGTAATAATCATAGTAATAGTTATACTAACCGTAATAGTCATAACATCGTAATAATAAACAGAATGATCAGGAAAAAAACCTAATAATGGTTATTATAGCCATAATAATCGTAATAGTCGTAATCACCATAAGAATGTCATTGATGATCATAGTATTCGTCATAATCATGCTCAGAAACATAATAATCATAATAATCATGATAATAACCATAATAGACTTGGAAACAGCCACAATAACCATTATAATAGCCATAACAACCGTAATAATCATAATAGTTATAGTAATCTGAATGATGATCATAATAACCATGCTATCAACCATTATAATCATAGTAATCGTCATAATAACCACAACAATCATAACAATCATAATAATAATCATAATAATCATAGCACAATCATAATAGCCGTAATAGTCATAGTAATAGTTATACTAACTGTAATAATCATAACATCGTTATAATATACAGAATAATCATGGAAATAACCTAATACTCGTTATTACAACCATAATAATCTTAATAGCCATTATAACCAGAATAATCGTAATAATGATCATAATAATTCTCACAATCATACTAGGAAACATAATAATCATAATAATCATGATAATAACCATAATAGACTTGGAAACAACCCTAATAACCATTATAATAGCCATAATAACCATAATAACCATTATAGCTATATTAATCTGACTGATGATCATAACTACCATACTATCAACCATTATAATCACAGTAATCGTCATAATAACCACAACAATCTTAACAATCATAATAATAATCATAATAATCATAGCAACAATCATAATAGACGCAATAATTATAGTAAAAGTTATACTAACCGTAATAGTCATAGCATCGTAATAATAAACAGAATGATCAGGAAAAAAACCTAATAATGGTTATTATAGCCATAATAATCGTAATAGTCGTAATCGCCGTAAGAATCTCAGTGATGATCATAATACTCGTTGTAATCATACTAAGAAACATAGTAATCATAATAATAATGATAATAACCGTAATAGACTTGGAATCAATCATAATAACCATTATAATAGCCATAATAACCATAATAATCGTAATAGCTATAGTAATCTGAATGATGATCATAATAACCATGCTATGAACCATTATAATCATGGTAATCGTCATAATAACCACAACAATCATAACAATCATAGGAATAATCATAATTATCATAGCAACAATCATAATAGGTCGTAATAATCATAGTAATAGTTATACTAACCGTAATAGTCATAACATCGTAATAATAAACAGAATGATCATAGAAATTACCTAATAATCGTTATTATTGCCATAATAATCGTAATAGTCGTAATCACCATAAGAATGTCATTGATGATCATAGTATTCGTCATAATCATGCTAAGAAACATAATAATCATAATAATCATGATAATAACCATAATAGACTTGGAAACAGCCACAATAACCATTATAATAGCCATAACAACCGTAATAATCATAATAGTTATAGTAATCTGAAAGATGATCATAATAACCATGCTATCAACCATTATAATCATAGTAATCGTCATAATACCCACAACAATCATAACAATCATAGCAACAATCATAATAGCCGTAATAATCATAGTAATCGTTATAATAACTGTAATAATCATAACATCGTTATAATATACAGAATAATCATGGAAATAACCTAATACTCGTTATTACAACCATAATAATCTCAATAGCCATTATAACCAGAATAATCGTAAGAATGATCATAATAATTCTCACAATCATACTAGGAAACATAATAATCATAATAATCATGATAATAACCATAATAGACTTGGAAACAACCCTAATAACCATTATAATAGCCATAATAACCATAATAACCATTATAGCTATATTAATCTGACTGATGATCATAACTACCATACTATCAACCATTATAATCATAGTAATCGTCATAATAAGCACAACAATCATAAAAATCATAAAAATAATCATAATTACCATAGCAACAATCATAATAGCCGTAATAATCATAGTAATAGTTATACTAACCGTAATAGTCATAACATCGTAATAATAAACAGAATGATCAGGAAAAAAACCTAATAATGGTTATTATAGCCATAATAATCGTAATAGTCGTAATCGCCGTAAGAATCTCAGTGATGATCATAATACTCGTCGTAATCATACTAAGAAACATAGTAATCATAATAATAATGATAATAACCGTAATAGACTTGGAATCAATCATAATAACCATTATAATAGCCATAATAACCATAATAATCGTAATAGCTATAGTAATCTGAATGATGATCATAATAACCATGCTATGAACCATTATAATCATGGTAATCGTCATAATAACCACAACAATCATAACAATCATAGGAATAATCATAATTATCATAGCAACAATCATAATAGGTCGTAATTATCATAGTAATAGTTATACTAACCGTAATAGTCATAACATCGTAATAATAAACAGAATGATCATAGAAATTACCTAATAATCGTTATTATTGCCATAATAATCGTAATAGTCGTAATCACCATAAGAATGCCATTGATGATCATAGTATTCGTCATAATCATGCTAAGAAACATAATAATCATAATAATCATGATAATAACCATAATAGACTTGGAAACAGCCATAATAACCATTATATTAGCCATAACAACCATAATAATCATAATAGTTATACTAATCTGAATGATGATCGTAATTACCATGCTATCAACAATTATAATCATAGTAATCGTCATAAACCCCACAACAAACATAACAATCACAATAATAATGATAATAAACATGACAATAACCATAATAAACTTGGAAACAACCATAATAGCCATTATAATAGCCATGATAACCGTATTAATCATAATAGCTATAGTAATCTGAATGATGATCATGATTTCTATGCCATCAACCATTATAATCATAGTAACCCTCATAATAACCACAACAATCATAACAATCATAATAATAATCATAATAATCATAGCACAATCATAATAGCCGTAATAGTCATAGTAATAGTTATACTAACTGTAATAATCATAACATCGTAATAATAAACAGAATAATCAAGGAAATAACCTAATAATCGTTATTACAGACATAATAATCTAAACAACCATAATAACCAGAATTATCATAATAATGATCATAATAATCCTCACAATCATACTAGGAAACATAATAATCATAATAATCATGATAATAACCATAATAGACTTGGAAACAACCCTAATAACCATTATAATAGCCATAATAACCATAATAACCATTATAGCTATATTAATCTGACTGATGATCATAACTACCATACTATCAACCATTATAATCATAGTAATCGTCATAATAACCACAACAGTCATAAAAATCATAATAATAATCATAATTACCATAGCAACAATCATAATAGCCGTAATAATCATAGTAATAGTTATACTAACCGTAATAGTCATAACATCGTAATAATAAACAGAATGATCAGGAAAAAAACCTAATAATGGTTATTATAGCCATAATAATCGTAATAGTCGTAATCACCATAAGAATGTCATTGATGATCATAGTATTCGTCATAATCATGCTCAGAAACATAATAATCATAATAATCATGATAATAACCATAATAGACTTGGAAACAGCCACAATAACCATTATAATAGCCATAACAACCGTAATAATCATAATAGTTATAGTAATCTGAATGATGATCATAATAACCATGCTATCAACCATTATAATCATAGTAATCGTCATAATAACCACAACAATCATAACAATCATAATAATAATCATAATAATCATAGCACAATCATAATAGCCGTAATAGTCATAGTAATAGTTATACTAACTGTAATAATCATAACATCGTTATAATATACAGAATAATCATGGAAATAACCTAATACTCGTTATTACAACCATAATAATCTTAATAGCCATTATAACCAGAATAATCGTAATAATGATCATAATAATTCTCACAATCATACTAGGAAACATAATAATCATAATAATCATGATAATAACCATAATAGACTTGGAAACAACCCTAATAACCATTATAATAGCCATAATAACCATAATAACCATTATAGCTATATTAATCTGACTGATGATCATAACTACCATACTATCAACCATTATAATCACAGTAATCGTCATAATAACCACAACAATCTTAACAATCATAATAATAATCATAATAATCATAGCAACAATCATAATAGACGCAATAATTATAGTAAAAGTTATACTAACCGTAATAGTCATAGCATCGTAATAATAAACAGAATGATCAGGAAAAAAACCTAATAATGGTTATTATAGCCATAATAATCGTAATAGTCGTAATCGCCGTAAGAATCTCAGTGATGATCATAATACTCGTTGTAATCATACTAAGAAACATAGTAATCATAATAATAATGATAATAACCGTAATAGACTTGGAATCAATCATAATAACCATTATAATAGCCATAATAACCATAATAATCGTAATAGCTATAGTAATCTGAATGATGATCATAATAACCATGCTATGAACCATTATAATCATGGTAATCGTCATAATAACCACAACAATCATAACAATCATAGGAATAATCATAATTATCATAGCAACAATCATAATAGGTCGTAATAATCATAGTAATAGTTATACTAACCGTAATAGTCATAACATCGTAATAATAAACAGAATGATCATAGAAATTACCTAATAATCGTTATTATTGCCATAATAATCGTAATAGTCGTAATCACCATAAGAATGTCATTGATGATCATAGTATTCGTCATAATCATGCTAAGAAACATAATAATCATAATAATCATGATAATAACCATAATAGACTTGGAAACAGCCACAATAACCATTATAATAGCCATAACAACCGTAATAATCATAATAGTTATAGTAATCTGAAAGATGATCATAATAACCATGCTATCAACCATTATAATCATAGTAATCGTCATAATACCCACAACAATCATAACAATCATAGCAACAATCATAATAGCCGTAATAATCATAGTAATCGTTATAATAACTGTAATAATCATAACATCGTTATAATATACAGAATAATCATGGAAATAACCTAATACTCGTTATTACAACCATAATAATCTCAATAGCCATTATAACCAGAATAATCGTAAGAATGATCATAATAATTCTCACAATCATACTAGGAAACATAATAATCATAATAATCATGATAATAACCATAATAGACTTGGAAACAACCCTAATAACCATTATAATAGCCATAATAACCATAATAACCATTATAGCTATATTAATCTGACTGATGATCATAACTACCATACTGTCAACCATTATAATCATAGTAATCGTCATAATAAGCACAACAATCATAAAAATCATAAAAATAATCATAATTACCATAGCAACAATCATAATAGCCGTAATAATCATAGTAATAGTTATACTAACCGTAATAGTCATAACATCGTAATAATAAACAGAATGATCAGGAAAAAAACCTAATAATGGTTATTATAGCCATAATAATCGTAATAGTCGTAATCGCCGTAAGAATCTCAGTGATGATCATAATACTCGTCGTAATCATACTAAGAAACATAGTAATCATAATAATAATGATAATAACCGTAAGAGACTTGGAATCAATCATAATAACCATTATAATAGCCATAATAACCATAATAATCGTAATAGCTATAGTAATCTGAATGATGATCATAATAACCATGCTATGAACCATTATAATCATGGTAATCGTCATAATAACCACAACAATCATAACAATCATAGGAATAATCATAATTATCATAGCAACAATCATAATAGGTCGTAATAATCATAGTAATAGTTATACTAACCGTAATAGTCATAACATCGTAATAATAAACAGAATGATCATAGAAATTACCTAATAATCGTTATTATTGCCATAATAATCGTAATAGTCGTAATCACCATAAGAATGCCATTGATGATCATAGTATTCGTCATAATCATGCTAAGAAACATAATAATCATAATAATCATGATAATAACCATAATAGACTTGGAAACAGCCATAATAACCATTATATTAGCCATAACAACCATAATAATCATAATAGTTATACTAATCTGAATGATGATCATAATTACCATGCTATCAACAATTATAATCATAGTAATCGTCATAAACCCCACAACAAACATAACAATCACAATAATAATGATAATAAACATGACAATAACCATAATAAACTTGGAAACAACCATAATAGCCATTATAATAGCCATGATAACCGTATTAATCATAATAGCTATAGTAATCTGAATGATGATCATGATTACCATGCTATCAACCAATATAATCATAGTAATCGTCATGATAACCACAACAATCATGACAATCATAATTATAATCATAATTATCATAGCAACAATCATAATAGCCGTGATAATCATAGTAATCGTTACACTGACCGTAATAATCATAACATCGTTATAATATACAGAATAATCATGCAAATAACCTAATAATCGTTATTACAGCCATAATAATCTTAATAACCATAATAACCAGAATAATAATAGTAATGATCATAATAACCCTCACAGTAATACTAAGCAACATTATAATCATAATAATCATTATAATAAACATAATAGACTTGGAAACGATCATAAGAACCAATATAATACACATAATAACCATAATAACCTTAATAGCCATAGTAATCCGAATGATGACCATAATAACCATACTATCAACCATTATAATCATAGTAATCGTCATAATAACCACAACAATCATAAAAATCATAATAATAATCATAATTACCATAGCAACAATCATAATAGCCGTAATAATCATAGTAATAGTTACACTAACCGTAATAGTCATAACATCGTAATAATAAACAGAATGATCATAGAAATTACCTAATAATCGTTATTATTGCCATAATAATCGTAATAGTCGTAATCACCATAAGAATGTCATTGATGATCATAGTATTCGTCATAATCATGCTAAGAAACATAATAATCATAATAATCATGATAATAACCATAATAGACTTGGAAACAGCCATAATAACCATTATATTAGCCATAACAACCATAATAATCATAATAGTTATACTAATCTGAATGATGATCATAATTACCATGCTATCAACAATTATAATCATAGTAATCGTCATAAACCCCACAACAAACATAACAATCACAATAATAATGATAATAAACATGACAATAACCATAATAAACTTGGAAACAACCATAATAGCCATTATAATAGCCATGATAACCGTATTAATCATAATAGCTATAGTAATCTGAATGATGATCATGATTTCTATGCCATCAACCATTATAATCATAGTAACCCTCATGATAACCACAACAATCATAACAATCATAATAATAATCATAATAATCATAGCACAATCATAATAGCCGTAATAGTCATAGTAATAGTTATACTAACTGTAATAATCATAACATCGTAATAATAAACAGAATAATCAAGGAAATAACCTAATAATCGTTATTACAGACATAATAATCTAAACAACCATAATAACCAGAATTATCATAATAATGATCATAATAATCCTCACAATCATACTAGGAAACATAATAATCATAATAATCATGATAATAACCATAATAGACTTGGAAACAACCCTAATAACCATTATAATAGCCATAATAACCATAATAACCATTATAGCTATATTAATCTGACTGATGATCATAACTACCATACTATCAACCATTATAATCATAGTAATCGTCATAATAACCACAACAGTCATAAAAATCATAATAATAATCATAATTACCATAGCAACAATCATAATAGCCGTAATAATCATAGTAATAGTTATACTAACCGTAATAGTCATAACATCGTAATAATAAACAGAATGATCAGGAAAAAAACCTAATAATGGTTATTATAGCCATAATAATCGTAATAGTCGTAATCACCATAAGAATGTCATTGATGATCATAGTATTCGTCATAATCATGCTCAGAAACATAATAATCATAATAATCATGATAATAACCATAATAGACTTGGAAACAGCCACAATAACCATTATAATAGCCATAACAACCGTAATAATCATAATAGTTATAGTAATCTGAATGATGATCATAATAACCATGCTATCAACCATTATAATCATAGTAATCGTCATAATAACCACAACAATCATAACAATCATAATAATAATCATAATAATCATAGCACAATCATAATAGCCGTAATAGTCATAGTAATAGTTATACTAACTGTAATAATCATAACATCGTTATAATATACAGAATAATCATGGAAATAACCTAATACTCGTTATTACAACCATAATAATCTTAATAGCCATTATAACCAGAATAATCGTAATAATGATCATAATAATTCTCACAATCATACTAGGAAACATAATAATCATAATAATCATGATAATAACCATAATAGACTTGGAAACAACCCTAATAACCATTATAATAGCCATAATAACCATAATAACCATTATAGCTATATTAATCTGACTGATGATCATAACTACCATACTATCAACCATTATAATCACAGTAATCGTCATAATAACCACAACAATCTTAACAATCATAATAATAATCATAATAATCATAGCAACAATCATAATAGACGCAATAATTATAGTAAAAGTTATACTAACCGTAATAGTCATAGCATCGTAATAATAAACAGAATGATCAGGAAAAAAACCTAATAATGGTTATTATAGCCATAATAATCGTAATAGTCGTAATCGCCGTAAGAATCTCAGTGATGATCATAATACTCGTTGTAATCATACTAAGAAACATAGTAATCATAATAATAATGATAATAACCGTAATAGACTTGGAATCAATCATAATAACCATTATAATAGCCATAATAACCATAATAATCGTAATAGCTATAGTAATCTGAATGATGATCATAATAACCATGCTATGAACCATTATAATCATGGTAATCGTCATAATAACCACAACAATCATAACAATCATAGGAATAATCATAACTATCATAGCAACAATCATAATAGGTCGTAATAATCATAGTAATAGTTATACTAACCGTAATAGTCATAACATCGTAATAATAAACAGAATGATCATAGAAATTACCTAATAATCGTTATTATTGCCATAATAATCGTAATAGTCGTAATCACCATAAGAATGTCATTGGTGATCATAGTATTCGTCATAATCATGCTAAGAAACATAATAATCATAATAATCATGATAATAACCATAATAGACTTGGAAACAGCCACAATAACCATTATAATAGCCATAACAACCGTAATAATCATAATAGTTATAGTAATCTGAAAGATGATCATAATAACCATGCTATCAACCATTATAATCATAGTAATCGTCATAATACCCACAACAATCATAACAATCATAGCAACAATCATAATAGCCGTAATAATCATAGTAATCGTTATAATAACTGTAATAATCATAACATCGTTATAATATACAGAATAATCATGGAAATAACCTAATACTCGTTATTACAACCATAATAATCTCAATAGCCATTATAACCAGAATAATCGTAAGAATGATCATAATAATTCTCACAATCATACTAGGAAACATAATAATCATAATAATCATGATAATAACCATAATAGACTTGGAAACAACCCTAATAACCATTATAATAGCCATAATAACCATAATAACCATTATAGCTATATTAATCTGACTGATGATCATAACTACCATACTATCAACCATTATAATCATAGTAATCGTCATAATAACCACAACAATCATAAAAATCATAAAAATAATCATAATTACCATAGCAACAATCATAACAGCCGTAATAATCATAGTAATAGTTATACTAACCGTAATAGTCATAACATCGTAATAATAAACAGAATGATCAGGAAAAAAACCTAATAATGGTTATTATAGCCATAATAATCGTAATAGTCGTAATCGCCGTAAGAATCTCAGTGATGATCATAATACTCGTCGTAATCATACTAAGAAACATAGTAATCATAATAATAATGATAATAACCGTAATAGACTTGGAATCAATCATAATAACCATTATAATAGCCATAATAACCATAATAACCATTATAGCTATATTAATCTGACTGATGATCATAACTACCATACTATCAACCATTATAATCATAGTAATCGTCATAATAACCACAACAGTCATAAAAATCATAATAATAATCATAATTACCATAGCAACAATCATAATAGCCGTAATAATCATAGTAATAGTTATACTAACCGTAATAGTCATAACATCGTAATAATAAACAGAATGATCAGGAAAAAAACCTAATAATGGTTATTATAGCCATAATAATCGTAATAGTCGTAATCACCATAAGAATGTCATTGATGATCATAGTATTCGTCATAATCATGCTCAGAAACATAATAATCATAATAATCATGATAATAACCATAATAGACTTGGAAACAGCCACAATAACCATTATAATAGCCATAACAACCGTAATAATCATAATAGTTATAGTAATCTGAATGATGATCATAATAACCATGCTATCAACCATTATAATCATAGTAATCGTCATAATAACCACAACAATCATAACAATCATAATAATAATCATAATAATCATAGCACAATCATAATAGCCGTAATAGTCATAGTAATAGTTATACTAACTGTAATAATCATAACATCGTTATAATATACAGAATAATCATGGAAATAACCTAATACTCGTTATTACAACCATAATAATCTTAATAGCCATTATAACCAGAATAATCGTAATAATGATCATAATAATTCTCACAATCATACTAGGAAACATAATAATCATAATAATCATGATAATAACCATAATAGACTTGGAAACAACCCTAATAACCATTATAATAGCCATAATAACCATAATAACCATTATAGCTATATTAATCTGACTGATGATCATAACTACCATACTATCAACCATTATAATCACAGTAATCGTCATAATAACCACAACAATCTTAACAATCATAATAATAATCATAATAATCATAGCAACAATCATAATAGACGCAATAATTATAGTAAAAGTTATACTAACCGTAATAGTCATAGCATCGTAATAATAAACAGAATGATCAGGAAAAAAACCTAATAATGGTTATTATAGCCATAATAATCGTAATAGTCGTAATCGCCGTAAGAATCTCAGTGATGATCATAATACTCGTTGTAATCATACTAAGAAGCATAGTAATCATAATAATAATGATAATAACCGTAATAGACTTGGAATCAATCATAATAACCATTATAATAGCCATAATAACCATAATAATCGTAATAGCTATAGTAATCTGAATGATGATCATAATAACCATGCTATGAACCATTATAATCATGGTAATCGTCATAATAACCACAACAATCATAACAATCATAGGAATAATCATAATTATCATAGCAACAATCATAATAGGTCGTAATAATCATAGTAATAGTTATACTAACCGTAATAGTCATAACATCGTAATAATAAACAGAATGATCATAGAAATTACCTAATAATCGTTATTATTGCCATAATAATCGTAATAGTCGTAATCACCATAAGAATGTCATTGATGATCATAGTATTCGTCATAATCATGCTAAGAAACATAATAATCATAATAATCATGATAATAACCATAATAGACTTGGAAACAGCCACAATAACCATTATAATAGCCATAACAACCGTAATAATCATAATAGTTATAGTAATCTGAAAGATGATCATAATAACCATGCTATCAACCATTATAATCATAGTAATCGTCATAATACCCACAACAATCATAACAATCATAGCAACAATCATAATAGCCGTAATAATCATAGTAATCGTTATAATAACTGTAATAATCATAACATCGTTATAATATACAGAATAATCATGGAAATAACCTAATACTCGTTATTACAACCATAATAATCTCAATAGCCATTATAACCAGAATAATCGTAAGAATGATCATAATAATTCTCACAATCATACTAGGAAACATAATAATCATAATAATCATGATAATAACCATAATAGACTTGGAAACAACCCTAATAACCATTATAATAGCCATAATAACCATAATAACCATTATAGCTATATTAATCTGACTGATGATCATAACTACCATACTATCAACCATTATAATCATAGTAATCGTCATAATAAGCACAACAATCATAAAAATCATAAAAATAATCATAATTACCATAGCAACAATCATAATAGCCGTAATAATCATAGTAATAGTTATACTAACCGTAATAGTCATAACATCGTAATAATAAACAGAATGATCAGGAAAAAAACCTAATAATGGTTATTATAGCCATAATAATCGTAATAGTCGTAATCGCTGTAAGAATCTCAGTGATGATCATAATACTCGTCGTAATCATACTAAGAAACATAGTAATCATAATAATAATGATAATAACCGTAAGAGACTTGGAATCAATCATAATAACCATTATAATAGCCATAATAACCATAATAATCGTAATAGCTATAGTAATCTGAATGATGATCATAATAACCATGCTATGAACCATTATAATCATGGTAATCGTCATAATAACCACAACAATCATAACAATCATAGGAATAATCATAATTATCATAGCAACAATCATAATAGGTCGTAATAATCATAGTAATAGTTATACTAACCGTAATAGTCATAACATCGTAATAATAAACAGAATGATCATAGAAATTACCTAATAATCGTTATTATTGCCATAATAATCGTAATAGTCGTAATCACCATAAGAATGCCATTGATGATCATAGTATTCGTCATAATCATGCTAAGAAACATAATAATCATAATAATCATGATAATAACCATAATAGACTTGGAAACAGCCATAATAACCATTATATTAGCCATAACAACCATAATAATCATAATAGTTATACTAATCTGAATGATGATCATAATTACCATGCTATCAACAATTATAATCATAGTAATCGTCATAAACCCCACAACAAACATAACAATCACAATAATAATGATAATAAACATGACAATAACCATAATAAACTTGGAAACAACCATAATAGCCATTATAATAGCCATGATAACCGTATTAATCATAATAGCTATAGTAATCTGAATGATGATCATGATTACCATGCTATCAACCAATATAATCATAGTAATCGTCATGATAACCACAACAATCATGACAATCATAATTATAATCATAATTATCATAGCAACAATCATAATAGCCGTGATAATCATAGTAATCGTTACACTGACTGTAATAATCATAACATCGTTATAATATACAGAATAATCATGCAAATAACCTAATAATCGTTATTACAGCCATAATAATCTTAATAACCATAATAACCAGAATAATAATAGTAATGATCATAATAACCCTCACAGTAATACTAAGCAACATTATAATCATAATAATCATTATAATAAACATAATAGACTTGGAAACGATCATAAGAACCAATATAATAGACATAATAACCATAATAACCTTAATAGCCATAGTAATCCGAATGATGACCATAATAACCATACTATCAACCATTATAATCATAGTAATCGTCATAATAACCACAACAATCATAAAAATCATAATAATAATCATAATTACCATAGCAACAATCATAATAGCCGTAATAATCATAGTAATAGTTACACTAACCGTAATAGTCATAACATCGTAATAATAAACAGAATGATCATAGAAATTACCTAATAATCGTTATTATTGCCATAATAATCGTAATAGTCGTAATCACCATAAGAATGTCATTGATGATCATAGTATTCGTCATAATCATGCTAAGAAACATAATAATCATAATAATCATGATAATAACCATAATAGACTTGGAAACAGCCATAATAACCATTATATTAGCCATAACAACCATAATAATCATAATAGTTATACTAATCTGAATGATGATCATAATTACCATGCTATCAACAATTATAATCATAGTAATCGTCATAAACCCCACAACAAACATAACAATCACAATAATAATGATAATAAACATGACAATAACCATAATAAACTTGGAAACAACCATAATAGCCATTATAATAGCCATGATAACCGTATTAATCATAATAGCTATAGTAATCTGAATGATGATCATGATTTCTATGCCATCAACCATTATAATCATAGTAACCCTCATAATAACCACAACAATCATAACAATCATAATAATAATCATAATAATCATAGCACAATCATAATAGCCGTAATAGTCATAGTAATAGTTATACTAACTGTAATAATCATAACATCGTAATAATAAACAGAATAATCAAGGAAATAACCTAATAATCGTTATTACAGACATAATAATCTAAACAACCATAATAACCAGAATTATCATAATAATGATCATAATAATCCTCACAATCATACTAGGAAACATAATAATCATAATAATCATGATAATAACCATAATAGACTTGGAAACAACCCTAATAACCATTATAATAGCCATAATAACCATAATAACCATTATAGCTATATTAATCTGACTGATGATCATAACTACCATACTATCAACCATTATAATCATAGTAATCGTCATAATAACCACAACAGTCATAAAAATCATAATAATAATCATAATTACCATAGCAACAATCATAATAGCCGTAATAATCATAGTAATAGTTATACTAACCGTAATAGTCATAACATCGTAATAATAAACAGAATGATCAGGAAAAAAACCTAATAATGGTTATTATAGCCATAATAATCGTAATAGTCGTAATCACCATAAGAATGTCATTGATGATCATAGTATTCGTCATAATCATGCTCAGAAACATAATAATCATAATAATCATGATAATAACCATAATAGACTTGGAAACAGCCACAATAACCATTATAATAGCCATAACAACCGTAATAATCATAATAGTTATAGTAATCTGAATGATGATCATAATAACCATGCTATCAACCATTATAATCATAGTAATCGTCATAATAACCACAACAATCATAACAATCATAATAATAATCATAATAATCATAGCACAATCATAATAGCCGTAATAGTCATAGTAATAGTTATACTAACTGTAATAATCATAACATCGTTATAATATACAGAATAATCATGGAAATAACCTAATACTCGTTATTACAACCATAATAATCTTAATAGCCATTATAACCAGAATAATCGTAATAATGATCATAATAATACTCACAATCATACTAGGAAACATAATAATCATAATAATCATGATAATAACCATAATAGACTTGGAAACAACCCTAATAACCATTATAATAGCCATAATAACCATAATAACCATTATAGCTATATTAATCTGACTGATGATCATAACTACCATACTATCAACCATTATAATCACAGTAATCGTCATAATAACCACAACAATCTTAACAATCATAATAATAATCATAATAATCATAGCAACAATCATAATAGACGCAATAATTATAGTAAAAGTTATACTAACCGTAATAGTCATAGCATCGTAATAATAAACAGAATGATCAGGAAAAAAACCTAATAATGGTTATTATAGCCATAATAATCGTAATAGTCGTAATCGCCGTAAGAATCTCAGTGATGATCATAATACTCGTTGTAATCATACTAAGAAACATAGTAATCATAATAATAATGATAATAACCGTAATAGACTTGGAATCAATCATAATAACCATTATAATAGCCATAATAACCATAATAATCGTAATAGCTATAGTAATCTGAATGATGATCATAATAACCATGCTATGAACCATTATAATCATGGTAATCGTCATAATAACCACAACAATCATAACAATCATAGGAATAATCATAATTATCATAGCAACAATCATAATAGGTCGTAATAATCATAGTAATAGTTATACTAACCGTAATAGTCATAACATCGTAATAATAAACAGAATGATCATAGAAATTACCTAATAATCGTTATTATTGCCATAATAATCGTAATAGTCGTAATCACCATAAGAATGTCATTGATGATCATAGTATTCGTCATAATCATGCTAAGAAACATAATAATCATAATAATCATGATAATAACCATAATAGACTTGGAAACAGCCACAATAACCATTATAATAGCCATAACAACCGTAATAATCATAATAGTTATAGTAATCTGAAAGATGATCATAATAACCATGCTATCAACCATTATAATCATAGTAATCGTCATAATACCCACAACAATCATAACAATCATAGCAACAATCATAATAGCCGTAATAATCATAGTAATCGTTATAATAACTGTAATAATCATAACATCGTTATAATATACAGAATAATCATGGAAATAACCTAATACTCGTTATTACAACCATAATAATCTCAATAGCCATTATAACCAGAATAATCGTAAGAATGATCATAATAATTCTCACAATCATACTAGGAAACATAATAATCATAATAATCATGATAATAACCATAATAGACTTGGAAACAACCCTAATAACCATTATAATAGCCATAATAACCATAATAACCATTATAGCTATATTAATCTGACTGATGATCATAACTACCATACTATCAACCATTATAATCATAGTAATCGTCATAATAACCACAACAATCATAAAAATCATAAAAATAATCATAATTACCATAGCAACAATCATAATAGCCGTAATAATCATAGTAATAGTTATACTAACCGTAATAGTCATAACATCGTAATAATAAACAGAATGATCAGGAAAAAAACCTAATAATGGTTATTATAGCCATAATAATCGTAATAGTCGTAATCGCCGTAAGAATCTCAGTGATGATCATAATACTCGTCGTAATCATACTAAGAAACATAGTAATCATAATAATAATGATAATAACCGTAATAGACTTGGAATCAATCATAATAACCATTATAATTGCCATAATAACCATAATAATCGTAATAGCTATAGTAATCTGAATGATGATCATAATAACCATGCTATGAACCATTATAATCATGGTAATCGTCATAATAACCACAACAATCATAACAATCATAGGAATAATCATAATTATCATAGCAACAATCATAATAGGTCGTAATAATCATAGTAATAGTTATACTAACCGTAATAGTCATAACATCGTAATAATAAACAGAATGATCATAGAAATTACCTAATAATCGTTATTATTGCCATAATAATCGTAATAGTCGTAATCACCATAAGAATGCCATTGATGATCATAGTATTCGTCATAATCATGCTAAGAAACATAATAATCATAATAATCATGATAATAACCATAATAGACTTGGAAACAGCCATAATAACCATTATATTAGCCATAACAACCATAGTAATCATAATAGTTATACTAATCTGAATGATGATCGTAATTACCATGCTATCAACAATTATAATCATAGTAATCGTCATAAACCCCACAACAAACATAACAATCACAATAATAATGATAATAAACATGACAATAACCATAATAAACTTGGAAACAACCATAATAGCCATTATAATAGCCATGATAACCGTATTAATCATAATAGCTATAGTAATCTGAATGATGATCATGATTTCTATGCCATCAACCATTATAATCATAGTAACCCTCATAATAACCACAACAATCATAACAATCATAATAATAATCATAATAATCATAGCACAATCATAATAGCCGTAATAGTCATAGTAATAGTTATACTAACTGTAATTATCATAACATCGTAATGATAAATAGAATAATCATGCAAATAGCCTAATAATCGTTATTACAGCCATATAATTCTTAATAACCATAATAAGCAGAATAACCACAATAATGGTCATAATAATCCTCACAATCATTCTAAAAAACATCACAATCACAATAATCATGAAAATAACCATAATAGACTTGGAAACAACCCTAATAACCATTATAATAGCCATAATAACCATAATAACCATAATAGCTATAGTAATCTGTATGATGATCATAGTAACCATGCTATCAACCAATATAATCATAGTAATCGTCATGATAACCACAACAACCATGACAATCATAATTATAATCATAATTATCATAGCAACAATCATAATAGCCGTGATAATCATAGTAATCGTTACACTGACTGTAATAACCATAACATCGTTATAATATACAGAATAATCATGGAAATAACCTAATAATCGTTATTACAGCCATAATAATCTTAATAACCATAATAACCAGAATAATAATAGTAATGATCATAATAACCCTCACAGTAATACTAAGCAACATTATAATCATAATAATCATTATAATAAACATAATAGACTTGGAAACGATCATAATAACCAATATAATAGACATAATAACCATAATAATCTTAATAGCCATAGTAATCCGAATGATGACCATAATAACCATGCTATCAACCATTATAATCATAGTAATCGTCATAATACCCACAACAATCATAACAATCATAGCAACAATCATAATAGCCGTAATAATCATAGTAATCGTTATACTAACTGTAATAATCATAACATCGTTATAATATACAGAATAATCATGGAAATAACCTAATAATCGTTATTACAGACATAATAATCTTAATAACCATTATAACCAGAATAATCGTAGTAATGATCATAATAATTCACACAATCATACTAAGAAACATAATAATCATAGTAATCATGATAATAAACATAATAGACTTGGAAACAACCCTAATAACCATTATAATAGCCATAATAACCATAATAACCATAATAGTTATACTAATCTGAATGATGATCATAATTACCATGCTATCAACAATTATAATCATAGTAATCGTCATAAACCCCACAACAAACATAACAATCACAATAATAATGATAATAAACATGACAATAACCATAATAAACTTGGAAACAACCATAATAGCCATTATAATAGCCATGATAACCGTATTAATCATAATAGCTATAGTAATCTGAATGATGATCATGATTTCTATGCCATCAACCATTATAATCATAGTAACCCTCATAATAACCACAACAATCATAACAATCATAATAATAATCATAATAATCATAGCACAATCATAATAGCCGTAATAGTCATAGTAATAGTTATACTAACTGTAATAATCATAACATCGTAATAATAAACAGAATAATCAAGGAAATAACCTAATAATCGTTATTACAGACATAATAATCTAAACAACCATAATAACCAGAATTATCATAACAATGATCATAATAATCCTCACAATCATACTAGGAAACATAATAATCATAATAATCATGATAATAACCATAATAGACTTGGAAGCAACCCTAATAACCATTATAATAGCCATAATAACCATAATAACCATTATAGCTATATTAATCTGACTGATGATCATAACTACCATACTATCAACCATTATAATCATAGTAATCGTCATAATAACCACAACAGTCATAAAAATCATAATAATAATCATAATTACCATAGCAACAATCATAATAGCCGTAATAATCATAGTAATAGTTATACTAACCGTAATAGTCATAACATCGTAATAATAAACAGAATGATCAGGAAAAAAACCTAATAATGGTTATTATAGCCATAATAATCGTAATAGTCGTAATCACCATAAGAATGTCATTGATGATCATAGTATTCGTCATAATCATGCTCAGAAACATAATAATCATAATAATCATGATAATAACCATAATAGACTTGGAAACAGCCACAATAACCATTATAATAGCCATAACAACCGTAATAATCATAATAGTTATAGTAATCTGAATGATGATCATAATAACCATGCTATCAACCATTATAATCATAGTAATCGTCATAATAACCACAACAATCATAACAATCATAATAATAATCATAATAATCATAGCACAATCATAATAGCCGTAATAGTCATAGTAATAGTTATACTAACTATAATAATCATAACATCGTTATAATATACAGAATAATCATGGAAATAACCTAATACTCGTTATTACAACCATAATAATCTTAATAGCCATTATAACCAGAATAATCGTAATAATGATCATAATAATTCTCACAATCATACTAGGAAACATAATAATCATAATAATCATGATAATAACCATAATAGACTTGGAAACAACCCTAATAACCATTATAATAGCCATAATAACCATAATAACCATTATAGCTATATTAATCTGACTGATGATCATAACTACCATACTATCAACCATTATAATCACAGTAATCGTCATAATAACCACAACAATCTTAACAATCATAATAATAATCATAATAATCATAGCAACAATCATAATAGACGCAATAATTATAGTAAAAGTTATACTAACCGTAATAGTCATAGCATCGTAATAATAAACAGAATGATCAGGAAAAAAACCTAATAATGGTTATTATAGCCATAATACTCGTAATAGTCGTAATCGCCGTAAGAATCTCAGTGATGATCATAATACTCGTTGTAATCATACTAAGAAACATAGTAATCATAATAATAATGATAATAACCGTAATAGACTTGGAATCAATCATAATAACCATTATAATAGCCATAATAACCATAATAATCGTAATAGCTATAGTAATCTGAATGATGATCATAATAACCATGCTATGAACCATTATAATCATGGTAATCGTCATAATAACCACAACAATCATAACAATCATAGGAATAATCATAATTATCATAGCAACAATCATAATAGGTCGTAATAATCATAGTAATAGTTATACTAACCGTAATAGTCATAACATCGTAATAATAAACAGAATGATCATAGAAATTACCTAATAATCGTTATTATTGCCATAATAATCGTAATAGTCGTAATCACCATAAGAATGTCATTGATGATCATAGTATTCGTCATAATCATGCTAAGAAACATAATAATCATAATAATCATGATAATAACCATAATAGACTTGGAAACAGCCACAATAACCATTATAATAGCCATAACAACCGTAATAATCATAATAGTTATAGTAATCTGAAAGATGATCATAATAACCATGCTATCAACCATTATAATCATAGTAATCGTCATAATACCCACAACAATCATAACAATCATAGCAACAATCATAATAGCCGTAATAATCATAGTAATCGTTATAATAACTGTAATAATCATAACATCGTTATAATATACAGAATAATCATGGAAATAACCTAATACTCGTTATTACAACCATAATAATCTCAATAGCCATTATAACCAGAATAATCGTAAGAATGATCATAATAATTCTCACAATCATACTAGGAAACATAATAATCATAATAATCATGATAATAACCATAATAGACTTGGAAACAACCCTAATAACCATTATAATAGCCATAATAACCATAATAACCATTATAGCTATATTAATCTGACTGATGATCATAACTACCATACTATCAACCATTATAATCATAGTAATCGTCATAATAAGCACAACAATCATAAAAATCATAAAAATAATCATAATTACCATAGCAACAATCATAATAGCCGTAATAATCATAGTAATAGTTATACTAACCGTAATAGTCATAACATCGTAATAATAAACAGAATGATCAGGAAAAAAACCTAATAATGGTTATTATAGCCATAATAATCGTAATAGTCGTAATCGCCGTAAGAATCTCAGTGATGATCATAATACTCGTCGTAATCATACTAAGAAACATAGTAATCATAATAATAATGATAATAAACGTAATAGACTTGGAATCAATCATAATAACCATTATAATAGCCATAATAACCATAATAATCGTAATAGCTATAGTAATCTGAATGATGATCATAATAACCATGCTATGAACCATTATAATCATGGTAATCGTCATAATAACCACAACAATCATAACAATCATAGGAATAATCATAATTATCATAGCAACAATCATAATAGGTCGTAATAATCATAGTAATAGTTATACTAACCGTAATAGTCATAACATCGTAATAATAAACAGAATGATCATAGAAATTACCTAATAATCGTTATTATTGCCATAATAATCGTAATAGTCGTAATCACCATAAGCATGCCATTGATGATCATAGTATTCGTCATAATCATGCTAAGAAACATAATAATCATAATAATCATGATAATAACCATAATAGACTTGGAAACAGCCATAATAACCATTATATTAGCCATAACAACCATAATAATCATAATAGTTATACTAATCTGAATGATGATCGTAATTACCATGCTATCAACAATTATAATCATAGTAATCGTCATAAACCCCACAACAAACATAACAATCACAATAATAATGATAATAAACATGACAATAACCATAATAAACTTGGAAACAACCATAATAGCCATTATAATAGCCATGATAACCGTATTAATCATAATAGCTATAGTAATCTGAATGATGATCATGATTTCTATGCCATCAACCATTATAATCATAGTAACCCTCATAATAACCACAACAATCATAACAATCATAATAATAATCATAATAATCATAGCACAATCATAATAGCCGTAATAGTCATAGTAATAGTTATACTAACTGTAATAATCATAACATCGTAATAATAAACAGAATAATCAAGGAAATAACCTAATAATCGTTATTACAGACATAATAATCTAAACAACCATAATAACCAGAATTATCATAATAATGATCATAATAATCCTCACAATCATACTAGGAAACATAATAATCATAATAATCATGATAATAACCATAATAGACTTGGAAGCAACCCTAATAACCATTATAATAGCCATAATAACCATAATAACCATTATAGCTATATTAATCTGACTGATGATCATAACTACCATACTATCAACCATTATAATCATAGTAATCGTCATAATAACCACAACAGTCATAAAAATCATAATAATAATCATAATTACCATAGCAACAATCATAATAGCCGTAATAATCATAGTAATAGTTATACTAACCGTAATAGTCATAACATCGTAATAATAAACAGAATGATCAGGAAAAAAACCTAATAATGGTTATTATAGCCATAATAATCGTAATAGTCGTAATCACCATAAGAATGTCATTGATGATCATAGTATTCGTCATAATCATGCTCAGAAACATAATAATCATAATAATCATGATAATAACCATAATAGACTTGGAAACAGCCACAATAACCATTATAATAGCCATAACAACCGTAATAATCATAATAGTTATAGTAATCTGAATGATGATCATAATAACCATGCTATCAACCATTATAATCATAGTAATCGTCATAATAACCACAACAATCATAACAATCATAATAATAATCATAATAATCATAGCACAATCATAATAGCCGTAATAGTCATAGTAATAGTTATACTAACTATAATAATCATAA
Source organism: Calliopsis andreniformis (assembly GCF_051401765.1). NCBI lineage: Eukaryota > Metazoa > Arthropoda > Insecta > Hymenoptera > Andrenidae > Calliopsis > Calliopsis andreniformis. The sequence goes on from NW_027480824.1 coordinate 77,158, forward strand.
CATCGTTATAATATACAGAATAATCATGGAAATAACCTAATACTCGTTATTACAACCATAATAATCTTAATAGCCATTATAACCAGAATAATCGTAATAATGATCATAATAATTCTCACAATCATACTAGGAAACATAATAATCATAATAATCATGATAATAACCATAATAGACTTGGAAACAACCCTAATAACCATTATAATAGCCATAATAACCATAATAACCATTATAGCTATATTAATCTGACTGATGATCATAACTACCATACTATCAACCATTATAATCACAGTAATCGTCATAATAACCACAACAATCTTAACAATCATAATAATAATCATAATAATCATAGCAACAATCATAATAGACGCAATAATTATAGTAAAAGTTATACTAACCGTAATAGTCATAGCATCGTAATAATAAACAGAATGATCAGGAAAAAAACCTAATAATGGTTATTATAGCCATAATACTCGTAATAGTCGTAATCGCCGTAGGAATCTCAGTGATGATCATAATACTCGTTGTAATCATACTAAGAAACATAGTAATCATAATAATAATGATAATAACCGTAATAGACTTGGAATCAATCATAATAACCATTATAATAGCCATAATAACCATAATAATCGTAATAGCTATAGTAATCTGAATGATGATCATAATAACCATGCTATGAACCATTATAATCATGGTAATCGTCATAATAACCACAACAATCATAACAATCATAGGAATAATCATAATTATCATAGCAACAATCATAATAGGTCGTAATAATCATAGTAATAGTTATACTAACCGTAATAGTCATAACATCGTAATAATAAACAGAATGATCATAGAAATTACCTAATAATCGTTATTATTGCCATAATAATCGTAATAGTCGTAATCACCATAAGAATGTCATTGATGATCATAGTATTCGTCATAATCATGCTAAGAAACATAATAATCATAATAATCATGATAATAACCATAATAGACTTGGAAACAGCCACAATAACCATTATAATAGCCATAACAACCGTAATAATCATAATAGTTATAGTAATCTGAAAGATGATCATAATAACCATGCTATCAACCATTATAATCATAGTAATCGTCATAATACCCACAACAATCATAACAATCATAGCAACAATCATAATAGCCGTAATAATCATAGTAATCGTTATAATAACTGTAATAATCATAACATCGTTATAATATACAGAATAATCATGGAAATAACCTAATACTCGTTATTACAACCATAATAATCTCAATAGCCATTATAACCAGAATAATCGTAAGAATGATCATAATAATTCTCACAATCATACTAGGAAACATAATAATCATAATAATCATGATAATAACCATAATAGACTTGGAAACAACCCTAATAACCATTATAATAGCCATAATAACCATAATAACCATTATAGCTATATTAATCTGACTGATGATCATAACTACCATACTATCAACCATTATAATCATAGTAATCGTCATAATAAGCACAACAATCATAAAAATCATAAAAATAATCATAATTACCATAGCAACAATCATAATAGCCGTAATAATCATAGTAATAGTTATACTAACCGTAATAGTCATAACATCGTAATAATAAACAGAATGATCAGGAAAAAAACCTAATAATGGTTATTATAGCCATAATAATCGTAATAGTCGTAATCGCCGTAAGAATCTCAGTGATGATCATAATACTCGTCGTAATCATACTAAGAAACATAGTAATCATAATAATAATGATAATAACCGTAATAGACTTGGAATCAATCATAATAACCATTATAATAGCCATAATAACCATAATAATCGTAATAGCTATAGTAATCTGAATGATGATCATAATAACCATGCTATGAACCATTATAATCATGGTAATCGTCATAATAACCACAACAATCATAACAATCATAGGAATAATCATAATTATCATAGCAACAATCATAATAGGTCGTAATAATCATAGTAATAGTTATACTAACCGTAATAGTCATAACATCGTAATAATAAACAGAATGATCATAGAAATTACCTAATAATCGTTATTATTGCCATAATAATCGTAATAGTCGTAATCACCATAAGAATGCCATTGATGATCATAGTATTCGTCATAATCATGCTAAGAAACATAATAATCATAATAATCATGATAATAACCATAATAGACTTGGAAACAGCCATAATAACCATTATATTAGCCATAACAACCATAATAATCATAATAGTTATACTAATCTGAATGATGATCGTAATTACCATGCTATCAACAATTATAATCATAGTAATCGTCATAAACCCCACAACAAACATAACAATCACAATAATAATGATAATAAACATGACAATAACCATAATAAACTTGGAAACAACCATAATAGCCATTATAATAGCCATGATAACCGTATTAATCATAATAGCTATAGTAATCTGAATGATGATCATGATTTCTATGCCATCAACCATTATAATCATAGTAACCCTCATAATAACCACAACAATCATAACAATCATAATAATAATCATAATAATCATAGCACAATCATAATAGCCGTAATAGTCATAGTAATAGTTATACTAACTGTAATTATCATAACATCGTAATGATAAATAGAATAATCATGCAAATAGCCTAATAATCGTTATTACAGCCATATAATTCTTAATAACCATAATAAGCAGAATAACCACAATAATGGTCATAATAATCCTCACAATCATTCTAAAAAACATCACAATCACAATAATCATGAAAATAACCATAATAGACTTGGAAACAACCCTAATAACCATTATAATAGCCATAATAACCATAATAACCATAATAGTTATACTAATCTGAATGATGATCATAATTACCATGCTATCAACAATTATAATCATAGTAATCGTCATAAACCCCACAACAAACATAACAATCACAATAATAATGATAATAAACATGACAATAACCATAATAAACTTGGAAACAACCATAATAGCCATTATAATAGCCATGATAACCGTATTAATCATAATAGCTATAGTAATCTGAATGATGATCATGATTTCTATGCCATCAACCATTATAATCATAGTAACCCTCATAATAACCACAACAATCATAACAATCATAATAATAATCATAATAATCATAGCACAATCATAATAGCCGTAATAGTCATAGTAATAGTTATACTAACTGTAATAATCATAACATCGTAATAATAAACAGAATAATCAAGGAAATAACCTAATAATCGTTATTACAGACATAATAATCTAAACAACCATACTAACCAGAATTATCATAATAATGATCATAATAATCCTCACAATCATACTAGGAAACATAATAATCATAATAATCATGATAATAACCATAATAGACTTGGAAGCAACCCTAATAACCATTATAATAGCCATAATAACCATAATAACCATTATAGCTATATTAATCTGACTGATGATCATAACTACCATACTATCAACCATTATAATCATAGTAATCGTCATAATAACCACAACAGTCATAAAAATCATAATAATAATCATAATTACCATAGCAACAATCATAATAGCCGTAATAATCATAGTAATAGTTATACTAACCGTAATAGTCATAACATCGTAATAATAAACAGAATGATCAGGAAAAAAACCTAATAATGGTTATTATAGCCATAATAATCGTAATAGTCGTAATCACCATAAGAATGTCATTGATGATCATAGTATTCGTCATAATCATGCTCAGAAACATAATAATCATAATAATCATGATAATAACCATAATAGACTTGGAAACAGCCACAATAACCATTATAATAGCCATAACAACCGTAATAATCATAATAGTTATAGTAATCTGAATGATGATCATAATAACCATGCTATCAACCATTATAATCATAGTAATCGTCATAATAACCACAACAATCATAACAATCATAATAATAATCATAATAATCATAGCACAATCATAATAGCCGTAATAGTCATAGTAATAGTTATACTAACTATAATAATCATAACATCGTTATAATATACAGAATAATCATGGAAATAACCTAATACTCGTTATTACAACCATAATAATCTTAATAGCCATTATAACCAGAATAATCGTAATAATGATCATAATAATTCTCACAATCATACTAGGAAACATAATAATCATAATAATCATGATAATAACCATAATAGACTTGGAAACAACCCTAATAACCATTATAATAGCCATAATAACCATAATAACCATTATAGCTATATTAATCTGACTGATGATCATAACTACCATACTATCAACCATTATAATCACAGTAATCGTCATAATAACCACAACAATCTTAACAATCATAATAATAATCATAATAATCATAGCAACAATCATAATAGACGCAATAATTATAGTAAAAGTTATACTAACCGTAATAGTCATAGCATCGTAATAATAAACAGAATGATCAGGAAAAAAACCTAATAATGGTTATTATAGCCATAATACTCGTAATAGTCGTAATCGCCGTAAGAATCTCAGTGATGATCATAATACTCGTTGTAATCATACTAAGAAACATAGTAATCATAATAATAATGATAATAACCGTAATAGACTTGGAATCAATCATAATAACCATTATAATAGCCATAATAACCATAATAATCGTAATAGCTATAGTAATCTGAATGATGATCATAATAACCATGCTATGAACCATTATAATCATGGTAATCGTCATAATAACCACAACAATCATAACAATCATAGGAATAATCATAATTATCATAGCAACAATCATAATAGGTCGTAATAATCATAGTAATAGTTATACTAACCGTAATAGTCATAACATCGTAATAATAAACAGAATGATCATAGAAATTACCTAATAATCGTTATTATTGCCATAATAATCGTAATAGTCGTAATCACCATAAGAATGTCATTGATGATCATAGTATTCGTCATAATCATGCTCAGAAACATAATAATCATAATAATCATGATAATAACCATAATAGACTTGGAAACAGCCACAATAACCATTATAATAGCCATAACAACCGTAATAACCATAATAGTTATAGTAATCTGAATGATGATCATAATAACCATGCTATCAACCATTATAATCATAGTAATCGTCATAATACCCACAACAATCATAACAATCATAGCAACAATCATAATAGCCGTAATAATCATAGTAATCGTTATACTAACTGTAATAATCATAACAGGGTTATAATATACAGAATAATCATGGAAATAACCTAATACTCGTTATTACAACCATAATAATCTTAATAGCCATTATAACCAGAATAATCGTAATAATGATCATAATAATTCTCACAATCATACTAGGAAACATAATAATCATAATAATCATGATAATAACCATAATAGACTTGGAAACAACCCTAATAACCATTATAATAGCCATAATAACCATAATAACCATTATAGCTATATTAATCTGACTGATGATCATAACTACCATACTATCAACCATTATAATCATAGTAATCGTCATAATAACCACAACAATCATAAAAATCATAATAATAATCATAATTACCATAGCAACAATCATAATAGCCGTAATAATCATAGTAATGGTTACACTAACCGTAATAGTCATAACATCGTAATAATAAACAGAATGATCATAGAAATTACCTAATAATCGTTATTATTGCCATAATAATCGTAATAGTCGTAATCACCATAAGAATGTCATTGATGATCATAGTATTCGTCATAATCATGCTAAGAAACATAATAATCATAATAATCATGATAATAACCATAATAGACTTGGAAACAGCCATAATAACCATTATATTAGCCATAACAACCATAATAATCATAATAGTTATACTAATCTGAATGATGATCATAATTACCATGCTATCAACAATTATAATCATAGTAATCGTCATAAACCCCACAACAAACATAACAATCACAATAATAATGATAATAAACATGACAATAACCATAATAAACTTGGAAACAACCATAATAGCCATTATAATAGCCATGATAACCGTATTAATCATAATAGCTATAGTAATCTGAATGATGATCATGATTTCTATGCCATCAACCATTATAATCATAGTAATCGTCATAATAACCACAACAATCATAATAATAATCATAATAATCATAGCAACAGTCATAATAGACGTAATAATCATAGTAATAGTTATACTGGCTGTAATAATCATAACATCGTTATAATATACAGAATAATCATGGAAATAACCTAATAATCGTTATTACAGACATAATAATCTTAATAACCATTATAACCAGAATAATCGTAGTAATGATCATAATAATTCTCACAATCGTACTAGGAAACATAATAATCATAATAATCATGATAATAACCATAATAGACTTGGAAACAACCCTAATAACCATTATAATAGCCATAATAACCATAATAACCATTATAGCTATATTATTCTGACTGATGATCATAACTACCATACTATCAACCATTATAATCATAGTAATCGTCATAATAACCACAACAATCTTAACAATCATAGTAATAATCATAATAATCATAGCAACAATCATAATAGACGCAATAATTATAGTAATAGTTATACTGACTGTAATAATCATAACATCGTAATAATAAACAGAATAATCATGGAAATAACCTAATAAACGATATTACAGCCATAATAATCTTAATAACCATAATAACCAGAATAATCATCTTAATGATCGTAATAATCATCGCAAACATACTATGATACATTATAATCATAATAATCATAATAATAACCTTAATAGACATGGAAACGATCATAATAACCATTATAATAGCCATAATAACCATAGTAATCTTAATAGCCATAGTAATCTGAATGATGATCATAATTACCATGCTATCAACAATTATAATCATAGTAATCGTCACAAACCCCACAACAAACATAACAATCATAATAATAATGATAATAAACGTGACAATAACCATAATAAACTTGGAAACAACCATAATAGCCATTATAATAGCCATGATAACCGTATTAATGATAATAGCTATAGTAATCTGAATGATGATCATGATTTCTATGCCATCAACCATTATAATCATAGTAACCCTCATAATAACCACAACAATCATAACAATCATAATAATAGTCATAATAATCATAGGAACAATCATAATAGACGTAATAATCATAGTAATAGTTATACTGACAGTAATAATCATAACATCGTAATAAAAAACAGAATAATCAGGAAAAAAACCTAATAATCGTTATTATAGCCATAATAATCGCAATAGTCGTAATCGCCGTAAGAATCTCAGTGATGATCATAATATTCGTCATAATCATACTAAGAAACATAATAATCATAATAATAATAATGATAATAACCGTAATAGATTGGGAATCAACCATAATAACCATTCTAATAGCCATAATAACCATAATAATCATAATAGCTATAGTAATCTGTATGATGCTCATAGTAACCATGCTATCAACCAATATAATCATAGTAATCGTCATGATAGTCACAACAATCATGACAATCATAATTATAATCATAATTATCGTAGCAACAATCATAATAGCCGTGATAATCATAGTAATAGTTATACTAACTGTAATAATCATAATATCGTTATAATATACAGAATAATCATGGAAATAACCTAATAATCGTTATTACAGCCATAATAATCTTAATAGCCATAATAACCAGAATAATAATAATAATGATCATAATAACCCTCACAATCATGCTAAGGAACTTTATAATCATGATAATCATAATAATAACCATAATAGATTTGGAAACAATCATAATAACGAATATAATAGACATAATAAACATAATAATCATAACAGCTATAGTAATCTGAATGATGATCATGATTACCATGCTATTAACCAATATAATCACAGTAATCGTCATGATAACCACAACAATCATGACAATCATAATTATAATCATAATTATGATAGCAACAATCATAATAGCCGTGATAATCATAGTAATCGTTACACTGACTGTAATAATCATAACATCGTTATAATATACAGAATAATCATGCAAATAACCTAATAATCGTTATTACAGCCATAATAATCTTAATAACCATAATAACCAGAATAATAATAGTAATGATCATAATAACCCTCACAGTAATACTAAGCAACATTATAATCATAATAATCATTATAATAAACATAATAGACTTGGAAACGATCATAATAACCAATATAATAGACATAATAACCATAATAATCTTAATAGCCATAGTAATCCGAATGATGACCATAATAACCATGCTATCAACCATTATAATCATAGTAATCGTCATAATACCCACAACAATCATAACAATCATAGCAACAATCATAATAGCCGTAATAATCATAGTAATCGTTATACTAACTGTAATAAACATAACATCGTTATAATATACAGAATAATCATGGAAATAACCTAATACTCGTTATTACAACCATAATAATCTTAATAGCCATTATAACCAGAATAATCGTAGCAATGATCATAATAATTCTCACAATCATACTAGGAAACATAATAATCATAATAATCATGATAATAACCATAATAGACTTGGAAACAACCCTAATAACCATTATAATAGCCATAATAACCATAATAACCATTATAGCTATATTAATCTGACTGATGATCATAACTACCATACTATCAACCATTATAATCATAGTAATCGTCATAATAACCACAACAGCCATAAAAATCATAATAATAATCATAATTACCATAGCAACAATCATAATAGCCGTAATAATCATAGTAATAGTTATACTAACCGTAATAGTCATAACATCGTAATAATAAACAGAATGATCAGGAAAAAAACCTAATAATGGTTATTATAGCCATAATAATCGTAATAGTCGTAATTACCATAAGAATGTCATTGATGATCATAGTATTCGTCATAATCATGCTCAGAAACATAATAATCATAATAATCATGATAATAACCATAATAGACTTGGAAACAGCCACAATAACCATTATAATAGCCATAACAACCGTAATAACCATAATAGTTATAGTAATCTGAATGATGATCATAATAACCATGCTATCAACCATTATAATCATAGTAATCGTCATAATACCCACAACAATCATAACAATCATAGCAACAATCATAATAGCCGTAATAATCATAGTAATCGTTATACTAACTGTAATAATCATAACAGGGTTATAATATACAGAATAATCATGGAAATAACCTAATACTCGTTATTACAACCATAATAATCTTAATAGCCATTATAACCAGAATAATCGTAATAATGATCATAATAATTCTCACAATCATACTAGGAAACATAATAATCATAATAATCATGATAATAACCATAATAGACTTGGAAACAACCCTAATAACCATTATAATAGCCATAATAACCATAATAACCATTATAGCTATATTAATCTGACTGATGATCATAACTACCATACTATCAACCATTATAATCATAGTAATCGTCATAATAACCACAACAATCTTAACAATCATAATAATAATCATAATAATCATAGCAACAATCATAATAGACGCAATAATTATAGTAAAAGTTATACTAACCGTAATAGTCATAGCATCGTAATAATAAACAGAATGATCATAGAAATTACCTAATAATCGTTATTATTGCCATAATAATCGTAATAGTCGTAATCACCATAAGAATGTCATTGATGATCATAGTATTCGTCATAATCATGCTAAGAAACATAATAATCATAATAATCATGATAATAACCATAATAGACTTGGAAACAGCCATAATAACCATTATATTAGCCATAACAACCATAATAATCATAATAGTTATAGTAATCTGAATGATGATCATAATTACCATGCTATCAACAATTATAATCATAGTAATCATCATAAACCCCACAACAAACATAACAATCATAATAATAATGATAATAAACATGACAATAACCATAGTAAACTTGGAAACAACCATAATAACCATTATAATAGCCATGATAACCGTATTAATCATAATAGCTATAGTAATCTGAACGATGATCATGATTTCTATGCCATCAACCATTATAATCATAGTAATCGTCATAATAACCACAACAATCATAATAATAATCATAATAATCATAGCAACAGTCATAATAGACGTAATAATCATAGTAATAGTTATACTGGCTGTAATAATCATAACATCGTTATAATATACAGAATAATCATGGAAATAACCTAATAATCGTTATTACAGACATAATAATCTTAATAACCATTATAACCAGAATAATCGTAGTAATGATCATAATAATTCTCACAATCATACTAGGAAACATAATAATCATAATAATCATGATAATAACCATAATAGACTTGGAAACAACCCTAATAACCATTATAATAGCCATAATAACCATAATAACCATTATAGCTATATTAATCTGACTGATGATCATAACTACCATACTATCAACCATTATAATCATAGTAATCGTCATAATAACCACAACAATCTTAACAATCATAATAATAATCATAATAATCATAGCAACAATCATAATAGACGCAATAATTATAGTAATAGTTATACTGACTGTAATAATCATAACATCGTAATAATAAACAGAATAATCATGGAAATAACCTAATAAACGATATTACAGCCATAATAATCTTAATAACCATAATAACCAGAATAGTCATCTTAATGATCGTAATAATCATCGCAAACATACTATGATACATTATAATCATAATAATCATAATAATAACCTTAATAGACATGGAAACGATCATAATAACCATTATAATAGCCATAATAACCATAGTAATCTTAATAGCCATAGTAATCTGAATGATGATCATAATTACCATGCTATCAACAATTATAATCATAGTAATCGTCACAAACCCCACAACAAACATAACAATCATAATAATAATGATAATAAACATGACAATAACCATAATAAACTTGGAAACAACCATAATAGCCATTATAATAGCCATGATAACCGTATTAATCATAATAGCTATAGTAATCTGAATGATGATCATGATTTCTATGCCATCAACCATTATAATCATAGTAACCCTCATAATAACCACAACAATCATAACAATCATAATAATAGTCATAATAATCATAGGAACAATCATAATAGACGTAATAATCATAGTAATAGTTATACTGACAGTAATAATCATAACATCGTAATAAAAAACAGAATAATCAGGAAAAAAACCTAATAATCGTTTTTATAGCCATAATAAACGCAATAGTCGTAATCGCCGTAAGAATCTCAGTGATGATCATAATATTCGTCATAATCATACTAAGAAACATAATAATCATAATAATAATAATGATAATAACCGTAATAGATTGGGAATCAACCATAATAACCATTATAATAGCCATAATAACCATAACAATCATAATAGCTATAGTAATCTGTATGATGATCATAGTAACCATGCTATCAACCAATATAATCATAGTAATCGTCATGATAGTCACAACAATCATGACAACCATAATTATAATCATAATTATCGTAGCAACAATCATAATAGCCGTGATAATCATAGTAATAGTTATACTAACTGTAATAATCATAACATCGTTATAATATACAGAATAATCATGGAAATAACCTAATAATCGTTATTACAGCCATAATAATCTTAATAGCCATAATAACCAGAATAATAATAATAATGATCATAATAACCCTCACAATCATGCTAAGGAACTTTATAATCATGATAATCATAATAATAACCATAATAGATTTGGAAACAATCATAATAACGAATATAATAGACATAATAAACATAATAATCATAACAGCTATAGTAATCTGAATGATGATCATGATTACCATGCTATCAACCAATATAATCACAGTAATCGTCATGATAACCACAACAATCATGACAATCATAATTATAATCATAATTATGATAGCAACAATCATAATAGCCGTGATAATCATAGTAATCGTTACACTGACTGTAATAATCATAACATCGTTATAATATACAGAATAATCATGCAAATAACCTAATAATCGTTATTACAGCCATAATAATCTTAATAACCATAATAACCAGAATAATAATAGTAATGATCATAATAACCCTCACAGTAATACTAAGCAACATTATAATCATAATAATCATTATAATAAACATAATAGACTTGGAAACGATCATAATAACCAATATAATAGACATAATAACCATAATAATCTTAATAGCCATAGTAATCCGAATGATGACCATAATAACCATGCTATCAACCATTATAATCATAGTAATCGTCATAATACCCACAACAATCATAACAATCATAGCAACAATCATAATAGCCGTAATAATCATAGTAATCGTTATACTAACTGTAATAAACATAACATCGTTATAATATACAGAATAATCATGGAAATAACCTAATACTCGTTATTACAACCATAATAATCTTAATAGCCATTATAACCAGAATAATCGTAGCAATGATCATAATAATTCTCACAATCATACTAGGAAACATAATAATCATAATAATCATGATAATAACCATAATAGACTTGGAAACAACCCTAATAACCATTATAATAGCCATAATAACCATAATAACCATTATAGCTATATTAATCTGACTGATGATCATAACTACCATACTATCAACCATTATAATCATAGTAATCGTCATAATAACCACAACAGTCATAAAAATCATAATAATAATCATAATTACCATAGCAACAATCATAATAGCCGTAATAATCATAGTAATAGTTATACTAACCGTAATAGTCATAACATCGTAATAATAAACAGAATGATCAGGAAAAAAACCTAATAATGGTTATTATATCCATAATAATCGTAATAGTCGTAATCACCATAAGAATGTCATTGATGATCATAGTATTCGTCATAATCATGCTCAGAAACATAATAATCATAATAATCATGATAATAACCATAATAGACTTGGAAACAGCCACAATAACCATTATAATAGCCATAACAACCGTAATAATCATAATAGTTATAGTAATCTGAATGATGATCATAATAACCATGCTATCAACCATTATAATCATAGTAATCGTCATAATACCCACAACAATCATAACAATCATAGCAACAATCATAATAGCCGTAATAATCATAGTAATCGTTATACTAACTGTAATAATCGTAACATCGTTATAATATACAGAATAATCATGGAAATAACCTAATACTCGTTATTACAACCATAATAATCTTAATAGCCATTATAACCAGAATAATCGTAATAATGATCATAATAATTCTCACAATCATACTAGGAAACATAATAATCATAATAATCATGATAATAACCATAATAGACTTGGAAACAACCCTAATAACCATTATAATAGCCATACTAACCATAATAACCATTATAGCTATATTAATCTGACTGATGATCATAACTACCATACTATCAACCATTATAATCATAGTAATCGTCATAATAACCACAACAATCATAAAAATCATAATAATAATCATAATTACCATAGCAACAATCATAATAGCCGTAATAATCATAGTAATAGTTACACTAACCGTAATAGTCATAACATCGTAATAATAAACAGAATGATCATAGAAATTACCTAATAATCGTTATTATTGCCATAATAATCGTAATAGTCGTAATCATCATAAGAATGTCATTGATGATCATAGTATTCGTCATAATCATGCTAAGAAACATAATAATCATAATAATCATGATAATAACCATAATAGACTTGGAAACTGCCATAATAACCATTATATTAGCCATAACAACCATAATAATCATAATAGTTATAGTAATCTGAATGATGATCATAATTACCATGCTATCAACAATTATAATCATAGTAATCGTCATAAACCCCACAACAAACATAACAATCATAATAATAATGATAATAAACATGACAATAACCATAATAAACTTGGAAACAACCATAATAACCATTATAATAGCCATGATAACCGTATTAATCATAATAGCTATAGTAATCTGAATGATGATCATGATTTCTATGCCATCAACCATTATAATCATAGTAACCTTCATAATAACCACAACAATCATAACAATCATAATAATAACCATAATAATCATAGCACAATCATAATAGCCGTAATAGTCATAGTAGTAGTTATACTAACTGTAATAATCATAACATCGTAATAATAAACAGAATAATCAAGGAAATAACCTAATAATCGTTATTACAGACATAATAATCTAAACAACCATAATAACCAGAATTATCATAATAATGATCATAATAATCCTCACAATCATACTAAGAAACATAATAATCATAATAATCATGATAGTAACCATAATAGACTTGGAAACAACCCTAATAACCATTATAATAGCCATAATAACCATAATAACCATAATAACTATAGTAATCTGACTGATGATCATAATTACCATGCTATCAACAATTATAATCATGGTAATCGTCATAATAACCACAACAATCATAACAATCATAATAATAGTCATAGTAATCATAGCACAATCATAATAGCCGTAATAGTCATAGTAATAGTTATACTAACTGTAATAATCATAACATCGTAATAATAAACAGAATAATCAAGGAAATAACCTAATAATCGTTATTACAGACATAATAATCTAAACAACCATAATAACCAGAATTATCATAATAATGATCATAATAATCCTCACAATCATACTAGGAAACATAATAATCATAACAATCATGATAATAACCATAATAGACTTGGAAACAACCCTAATAACCATTATAATAGCCATAATAACCATAATAACCATTATAGCTATATTAATCTGACTGATGATCATAACTACCATACTATCAACCATTATAATCATAGTAATCGTCATAATAACCACAACAGTGATAAAAATCATTATAATAATCATAATTACCATAGCAACAGTCATAATAGCCGTAATAATCATAGTAATAGTTATACTAACCGTAATAGTCATAACATCGTAATAATAAACAGAATGATCAGGAAAAAAACCTAATAATGGTTATTATAGCCATAATAATCGTAATAGTCGTAATCACCATAAGAATGTCATTGATGATCATAGTATTCGTCATAATCATGCTCAGAAACATAATAATCATAATAATCATGATAATAACCATAATAGACTTGGAAACAGCCATAATAACCAATATAATAGACATAATAACCATAATAATCTTAACAGCCATAGTAATCCGAATGATGACCATAATAACCATGCTATCAACCATTATAATCATAGTAATCGTCATGATAACCACGACAATCATAATAATAATCATAATAATCATAGCAACAGTCATAATAGACGTAATAATCATAGTAATAGTTATACTGGCTGTAATAATCATAACATCGTTATAATATACAGAATAATCATGGAAATAACCTAATAATCGTTATTACAGACATAATAATCTTAAACACCATTATAACCAGAATAATCGTAGTAATGATCATAATAATTCTCACAATCATACTAAGAAACATAATAATCATAGTAATCATGATAATAAGCATAATAGACTTGGAAACAACCCTAATAACCATTATAATAGCCATAATAACCATAATAACCATAATAGCTATATTAATCTGACTGATGATCATAATTACCATGCTATCAATAATTATAATCATAGTAATCGTCATAATACCCACAACAAACATAACAATCATAATAATAATGATAATAAACATGACAATAACCATAATAAACGTGGAAACAACCATAATAGCCATTATAATAGCCCTGATAATGATATTCTTCATAATAGCTATAGTAATCTGAATGATGATCATGATTACCTTGCTATCAACCATTATAATCATAGTAATCGTCATAATAACCACAACAATCATAACAGTCATAAGAATAATCATAATAATCATAGCAACAGTCAGAATAGCCGTAATAGTCATAGTAATAGCTATACTAACTGTAATAATCATAATATCGTAATAATAAACAGAATAATCATGAAAATAACCTAATAATCGTTATTACAGCCATAATAATCGTAATAGTCGTAATCGCCATAGGAATCTCAGTGATTATCTTAATATTCGTCATAATCGTACTAAGAAACATAATAATCATAATAATCCTGATAACAACCATAATAGACATGGAAACAACCATAACAACCATTATAATAGCCATAATAACCATAATAATCATAATAGCTATAGTAATCTGTATGATGATCATAGTAACCATGCTATCAACCAATATAATCATAGTAATCGTCATGATAACCACAACAATCATGACAATCATAATTATAATCATAATTATCATAGCAACAATCATAATAGCCGTGATAATCATAGTAATAGTTACACTGACTGTAATAATCATAACATCGTTATAATATACAGAATAATCATGCAAATAACCTAATAATCGTTATTACAGCCATAATAATCTTAATAACCATAATAACCAGAATAATAATAGTAATGATCATAATAACCCTCACAGTAATTCTAAGCAACATCATAATCATAATAATCATTATAATAAACATAATAGACTTGGAGACGATCATAATAACCAATATAATAGACATAATAACCATAATAATCTTAATAGCCATAGTAATCCGAATGATGACCATAATAACCATGCTATCAACCATTATAATCATAGTAATCGTCATAATACCTACAACAATCATAACAATCATAGCAACAGTCATAATAGACGTAATAATCATAGTAATAGTTATACTGGCTGTAATAATCATAACATCGTTATAATATACAGAATAATCATGGAAATAACCTAATAATCGTTATTACAGACATAATAATCTTAATAACCATTATAACCAGAATAATCGTAGTAATGATCATAATAATTCTCACAATCATACTAGGAAACATAATAATCATAATAATCATGATAATAACCATAATAGACTTGGAAACAACCCTAATAACCATTATAATAGCCATAATAGCCATAATAACCATTATAGCTATATTAATCTGACTGATGATCATAACTACCATACTATCAACCATTATAATCATAGTAATCGTCATAATAACCACAACAATCTTAACAATCATAATAATAATCATAATAATCATAGCAACAATCATAATAGACGCAATAATTATAGTAATAGTTATACTGACTGTAATAATCATAACATCGTAATAATAAACAGAATAATCATGGAAATAACCTAATAAACGATATTACAGCCATAATAATCTTAATAACCATAATAACCATAAGAATCTCAGTGATGATCATAATAATCCTCACAATCATACTAAGAAACATAATAATCATAATAATCATGATGATAACCATAATAGACTTGGAAACAACCCTAATAACCATTATAACAGCCATAATAACCATAATAACCATTATAGCTATATTAATCTGACTGATGATCATAACTACCATACTATCAACCATTATAATCATAGTAATCGTCATAATAACCACAACTGTCATAAAAATCATTATAATAATCATAATTACCATAGCAACAATCATAATAGCCGTAATAATCATAGTAATAGTTATACTAACCGTAATAGTCATAACATCGTAATAATAAACAGAATGATCAGGAAAAAAACCTAATAATGGTTATTATAGCCATAATAATCGTAATAGTCGTAATCACCATAGGAATGTCATTGATGATCATAGTATACGTCATAATCATGCTAAGAAACATAATAATCATAATAATCATGATAATAACCATAATAGACTTGGAAACAGCCATAATAACCATTATAATAGCCATAACAACCATAATAATCATAATAGTTATAGCAATCTGAATGATGATCATAATAACCATGCTATCAACCATTATAATCATAGTAATCGTCATAATACCCACAACAAACATAACAATCATAATAATAATGATAATAAACATGACAATAACCATAATAAACTTGGAAACAACCATAGTAACCATTATAATAGCCTTGATAACCGTATTAATCGTAATAGCTATAGTAATCTGAATGATGATCATGATTTCTATGCCATCAACCATTATAATCATAGTAACCCTCATAATAACCACAACAATCATAACAATCATAATAATAATCATAATAATCATAGCACAATCATAATAGCCGTAATAGTCATAGTAATAGTTATACTAACTGTAATAATCATAACATCGTAATAATAAACAGAATAATCAAGGAAATAACCTAATAATCGTTATTACAGACATAATAATCTAAACAACCATAATAACCAGAATTATCATAATAATGACCATAATAATCCTCACAATCATACTAAGAAACATAATAATCATAATAATCATGATAATAACCATAATAGACTTGGAAACAACCCTAATAACCATTATAATAGCCATAATAACCATAATAACCATAATAACTATAGTAATCTGACTGATGATCATAATTACCATGCTATCAACAATTATAATAATGGTAATCGTCATAATAACCACAACAATCATAACAATCATAATAATAGTCATAGTAATCATAGGAACAATCATAATAGACGTAATAATCATGGTAATGGTTATACTGACTGTAATTATCATAACATCGTAATGATAAACAGAATATTCATGCAAATAGCCTAATAATCGTTATTACAGCCATATAATTCTTAATAACCATAATAAGCAGAATAACCACAATAATGGTCATAATAATCCTCACAATCATACTAAAAAACATCACAATCACAATAATCATGAAAATAACCATAATAGACTTGGAAACAACCCTAATAACCATTACAATAGCCATAATAACCATAATAACCATAATAGCTATAGTAATCTGTATGATGATCACAGTAACCATGCTATCAACCAATATAATCATAGTAATCGTCATGATAACCACAACAATCATGACAATCATAATTATAATCATAATTATCATAGCAACAATCATAATAGCCGTGATAATCATAGTAATCGTTACACTGACTGTAATAACCATAACATCGTTATAATATACAGAATAATCATGGAAATAACCTAATAATCGTTATTACAGCCATAATAATCTTAATAACCATAATAACCAGAATAATAATAGTAATGATCATAATAACCCTCACAGTAATACTAAGCAACATTATAATCATAATAATCATTATAATAAACATAATAGACTTGGAAACGATCATAATAACCAATATAATAGACATAATAACCAAAATAATCTTAATAGCCATAGTAATCCGAATGATGACCATAATAACCATGCTATCAACCATTATAATCATAGTAATCGTCATAATACCCACAACAATCATAACAATCATAGCAACAATCATAATAGCCGTAATAATCATAGTAATCGTTATACTAACTGTAATAATCATAACATCGTTATAATATACAGAATAATCATGGAAATAACCTAATAATCGTTATTACAGACATAATAATCTTAATAACCATTATAACCAGAATAATCGTAGTAATGATCATAATAATTCTCACAGTCATACTAAGAAACATAATAATCATAGTAATCATGATAATATACATAATAGACTTGGAAACAACCCTAATAACCATTATAATAGCCATAATAACCATAATAAAAATAATAGCTATATTAATCTGACTGATGATCATAATTTCTATGCTATCAATAATTATAATCATAGTAATCGTCATAATACCCACAACAAACATAACAATCATAATAATAATGATAATAAACATGACAATAACCATAATAAACGTGGAAACAACCATAATAGCCATTATAATAGCCCTGATAATGATATTCATCATAATAGCTATAGTAATCTGAATGATGATCATGATTACCATGCTATCAACCATTATAATCATAGTAATCGTCATAATAACCACAACAATCATAACAATCATAAGAATAATCATAATAATCATAGCAACAGTCAGAATAGCCGTAATAGTCATAGTAATTGCTATACTAACTGTAATAATCATAATATCGTAATAATAAACAGAATAATCATGGAAATAACCTAATGATCGTTATTACAGCCATAATAATCGTAATAGTCGTAATCGCCATAAGAATCTCAGTGATTATCTTAATATTCGTCATAATCGTAATAAGAAACATAATAATCATAATAATCATGATAATAACCATAATAGACATGGAAACAACCATAACAACCATTATAATAGCCACAATAACCATAATAATCATAATAGCTATAGTAATCTGTATGATGATCATAGTAACCATGCTATCAACCAATATAATCATAGTAATCGTCATGATAACCACAACAATCATGACAATCATAATTATAATCATAATTATCATCGCAACAATCATAATAGCCGTGATAATCATAGTAATCGTTACACTGACCGTAATAATCATAACATCGTTATAATATACAGAATAATCATGCAAATAACCTAATAATCGTTATTACAGCCATAATAATCTTAATAACCATAATAACCAGAATAATAATAGTAATGATCATAATAACCCTCACAGTAATTCTAAGCAACATCATAATCATAATAATCATTATAATAAACATAATAGACTTGGAAACGATCATAATAACCAATATAATAGACATAATAACCATAATAATCTTAATAGCCATAGTAATCCGAATGATGACCATAATAACCGTGCTATCAACCATTATAATCATAGTAATCGTCATAATAACCACAACAGTCATAAAAATCATAATAATAATCATAATTACCATAGCAACAATCATAATAGCCGTAATAATCATAGTAATAGTTATACTAACCGTAATAGTCATAACATCGTAATAATAAACAGAATGATCAGGAAAAAAACCTAATAATGGTTATTATAGCCATAATAATCGTAATAGTCGTAATCACCATAAGAATGTCATTGATGATCATGGTATTCGTCATAATCATGCTCAGAAACATAATAATCATAACAATCATGATAATAACCATAATAGACTTGGAAACAGCCATAATAACCAATATAATAGACATAATAGCCATAATAATCTAAACAGCCATAGTAATCCGAATGATGACCATAATAACCATGCTATCAACCATTATAATCATAGTAATCGTCATGATAACCACGACAATCATAACAATCATAGGAATAATCATAGTTATCATAGCAACAATCATAATAGGTCGTAATAATCATAGTAATAGTTATACTAACCGTAATAGTCATAACATCGTAATAATAAACAGAATGATCATAGAAATTACCTAATAATCGCTATTATTGCCATAATAATCGTAATAGTCGTAATCACCATAAGAATGTCATTGATGATCATAGTATACGTCATAATCATGCTAAGAAACATAATAATCATAATAATCATGATAATAACCATAATAGACTTGGAAACAGCCATAATAACCATTATATTAGCCATAACAACCATAATAATCATAATAGTTATACTAATCTGAATGATGATCATAATTACCATGCTATCAACAATAATAATCATAGTAATCGTCATAAACCTCACAACAAACATAACAATCATAATAATAATGATAATAAACATGACAATAACCATAATAAACTTGGAAACAACCATAGTAACCATTATAATGGCCTTGATAACCGTATTAATCATAGTAGCTATAGTAATCTGAATGATGATCATGATTTCTATGCCATCAACCATTATAATCATAGTAACCCTCATAATAACCACAAGAATCATAACAATCATAATAATAATCATAATAATCATAGCACAATCATAATAGCCGTAATAGTCATAGTAATAGTTATACTAACTGTAATAATCATAACATCGTAATAATAAACAGAATAATCAAGGAAATAACCTAATAATCGTTATTACAGACATAATAATCTAAACAACCATAATAACCAGAATTATCATAATAATGATCATAATAATCCTCACAATCATACTAAGAAACATAATGATCATAATAATCATGATAATAACCATAATAGACTTGGAAACAACCCTAATAACCATTATAATAGCCATAATAACCATAATAACCATAATAACTATAGTAATCTGACTGATGATCATAATTACCATGCTATCAACAATTATAATAATGGTAATCGTCATAATAACCACAACAATCATAACAATCATAATAATAGTCATAGTAATCATAGGAACAATCATAATAGACGTAATAATCATGGTAATGGTTATACTGACTGTAATTATCATAACATCGTAATGATAAACAGAATAATCATGCAAATAGCCTAATAATCGTTATTACAGCCATATAATTCTTAATAACCATAATAAGCAGAATAACCACAATAATGGTCATAATAATCCTCACAATCATACTAAAAAACATCACAATCACAACAATCATGAAAATAACCATAATAGACTTGGAAACAACCCTAATAACCATTATAATAGCCATAATAACCATAATAACCATAATAGCTATAGTAATCTGTATGATGATCATAGTAACCATGCTATCATCCACTATAATCATAGTAATCGTCATGATAACCACAACAATCATGACAATCATAATTATAATCATAATTATCATAGCAACAATCATAATAGCCGTGATAATCATAGTAATCGTTACACTGACTGTAATAACCATAACATCGTTATAATATACAGAATAATCATGGAAATAACCTAATAATCGTTATTACAGCCATAATAATCTTAATAACCATAATAACCAGAATAATAATAGTAATGATCATAATAACCCTCACAGTAATACTAAGCAGCATTATAATCATAATAATCATTATAATAAACATAATAGACTTGGACACGATCATAATAACCAATATAATAGACATAATAACCAAAATAATCTTAATAGCCATAGTAATCCGAATGATGACCATAATAACCATGCTATCAACCATTATAATCATAGTAATCGTCATAATACCCACAACAATCATAACAATCATAGCAACAATCATAATAGCCGTAATAATCATAGTAATCGTTATACTAACTGTAATAATCATAACATCGTTATAATATACAGAATAATCATGGAAATAACCTAATAATCGTTATTACAGACATAATAATCTTAATAACCATTATAACCAGAATAATCGTAGTAATGATCATAATAATTCTCACAGTCATACTAAGAAACATAATAATCATAGTAATCATGATAATATACATAATAGACTTGGAAACAACCCTAATAACCATTATAATAGCCATAATAACCATAATAACCATAATAGCTATATTAATCTGACTGATGATCATAATTTCTATGCTATCAATAATTATAATCATAGTAATCGTCATAATACCCACAACAAACATAACAATCATAATAATAATGATAATAAACATGAGAATAACCATAATAAACGTGGAAACAACCATAATAGCCATTATAATAGCCCTGATAATGATATTCATCATAATAGCTATAGTAATCCGAATCATGACCATAATAACCATGCTATCAACCATTATAATCATAGTAATCGTCATAATACCCACAACAATCATAACAATCATAGCAACAATCATAATAGCCGTAATAATCATTGTAATCGTTATACTAACTGTAATAAACATAACATCGTTATATTATACAGAATAATCATTGGAAATAACCTAATACTCGTTATTACAACCGTAATAATCTTAATAGCCATTATAACCAGAATAATCGTAACAATGATCATAATAATTCTCACAATCATACTAGGAAACATAATAATCATAATAATCATGATAATAACCATAATAGACTTGGAAACAACCCTAATAACCATTATAATAGCCATAATAACCATAATAAACATTATAGCTATATTAATCTGACTGATGATCATAACTACCATACTATCAACCATTATAATCATAGTAATCGTCATAATAACCACAACAGTCATAAAAATCATAATAATAATCATAATTACCATAGCAACAATCATAATAGCCGTAATAATCATAGTAATAGTTATACTAACCGTAATAGTCATAACATCGTAATAATAAACAGAATGATCAGGAAAAAAACCTAATAATGGTTATTATAGCCATAATAATCGTAATAGTCGTAATCACCATAAGAATGTCATTGATGATCATAGTATTCGTCATAATCATGCTCAGAAACATAATAATCATAACAATCATGATAATAACCATAATAGACTTGGAAACAGCCATAATAACCAATATAATAGACATAATAACCATAATAATCTTAACAGCCATAGTAATCCGAATGATGACCATAATAACCATGCTATCAACCTTTATAATCATAGTAATCGTCATGATAACCACGACAATCATAACAATCATAGGACTAACCATAATTATCATAGCAACAATCATAATAGGTCGTAATAACCATAGAAATAGTTATACTAACCGTAATAGTCATAACATCGTAATAATAAACAGAATGATCATAGAAATTACCTAATAATCGTTATTATTGCCATAATAATCGTAATAGTCGTAATCACCATAAGAATGTCATTGATGATCATAGTATACGTCATAATCATGCTAAGAAACATAATAATCATAATAATCATGATAATAACCATAATAGACTTGGAAACAGCCATAATAACCATTATATTAGCCATAACAACCATAATAATCATAATAGTTATACTAATCTGAATGATGATCATAATTACCATGCTATCAACAATTATAGTCATAGTAATCGTCATAAACCCCACAACAAACATAACAATCATAATAATAATGATAATAAACATGACAATAACCATAATAAACTTGGAAACAACCATAGTAACCATTATAATAGCCTTGAAAACCGTATTAATCATAATAGCTATAGTAATCTGAATGATGATCATGATTTCTATGCCATCAACCATTATAATCATAGTAACCCTCATAATAACCACAACAATCATAACAATCATAATAATAATCATAATAATCATAGCACAATCATAATAGCCGTAATAGTCATAGTAATAGTTATACTAACTGTAATAATCATAACATCGTAATAATAAACAGAATAATCAAGGAAATAACCCAATAATCGTTATTACAGACATAATAATCTAAACAACCATAATAACCAGAATTATCATAATAATGATCATAATAATCCTCACAATCATACTAAGAAACATAATAACCATAATAATCATGATAATAACCATAATAGACTTGGAAACAACCCTAATAACCATTATAATAGCCATAATAACCATAATAACCATAATAACTATAGTAATCTGACTGATGATCATAATTACCATGCTATCAACAATTATAATAATGGTAATCGTCATAATAACCACAACAATCATAACAATCATAATAATAGTCATAGTAATCATAGGAACAATCATAATAGACGTAATAATCATGGTAATGGTTATACTGACTGTAATTATCATAACATCGTAATGATAAACAGAATAATCATGCAAATAGCCTAATAATCGTTATTACGGCCATATAATTCTTAATAACCATAATAAGCAGAATAACCACAATAATGGTCATAATAATCCTCACAATCATACTAAAAAACATCACAATCACAATAATCATGAAAATAACCATAATAGACTTGGAAACAACCCTAATAACCATTATAATAGCCATAATAACCATAATAACCGTAATAGCTATAATAATCTGACTGATGATCATAACTACCATGCTATCAACAACTATAATCAAAGTAATCGTCATAATAACGACAACAAACATAACAATCATAATAATAATAATAATAATAAACATGGCAATAACCATAATAGACTTGGAAACAACCGTAATAACCATTATAATAGCCATGATAACCATATTAATCATAATAGCTATAGCAATCTGAATGATGATCATGATTACCATGCTATCAACCATTATAATCATAGTAATCGTCATAATAACCACAAAAATCATAACAATCATAATAATAGTCATAATAATCATAGCAAAAATCATAATAGACGTAATTACCATAGTAATAGTTATACTAACTGTAGCAATCATAACATTGTAATAATAAACAGAATAATCATGGAAATAGCCTAATAATCGTTATTATAGCCATAATAATCATAATAGTCGTAATCACCATAAGAATCTCAGTGATGATCATAATAATCTTCACAATCATACTAAGAAACATAATAATCATAATAATCATGATAATAACCATAATAGACTTGGAAACAACCCTAATAACCATTATAACAGCCATAATAACCATAATGACCATAATAGCTATAGTAATCTGACTGATGGTCATAATTATCGTGCTATCAACAATTATAATCATAGTAATCGTCATAATAACCACAACAAACATATAAATCATAATAATAATGATAATAAACATGACAATAACCATAATAAACTTGGAAACAACCATAATAACAATTATAATAGCCCTGATAATGATATTCATCATAATAGCTATAGTAATCTGAATGGTGATCATGATTACCATGCTATCCACCAATATAATCATAGTAATCGTCATGATAACCACAACAATCATGACAATCATAATTATAATCATAATTATCATAGCAACAATCATAATAGCCGTGATAATCATAGTAATTGTTACACTGACCGTAATAATCATAACATCGTTATAATATACAGAATAATCATGCAAATAGCCTAATAATCGTTATTACAGCCATAATAATCTTAATAACCATAATAACCAGAATAATAATAGTAATGATCATAATAACCGTCACAGTAATACTAAGCAACATTATAATCATAATAATCATTATAATAAACATAATAGACTTGGAAACGATCATAATAACCAATATAATAGACATAATAACCATAATAATCTTAATAGCCATAGTAATCCGAATGATGACCATAATAACCATGCTATCAACCATTATAATCATAGTAATCGTCATAATACCCACAACAATCATAACAATCATAGCAACAATCATAATAGCCGTAATAATCATAGTAATCGTTATACTAACTGTAATAATCATAACATCGTTATAATATACAGAATAATCATGGAAATAACCTAATACTCGTTATTACAACCATAATAATCTTAATAGCCATTATAACCAGAATAATCGTAACAATGATCATAATAATTCTCACAAGCATACTAGGAAACATAATAATCATAATAATCATGATAATAACCATAATAGACTTGGAAACAGCCACAATAACCATTATAATAGCCATAACAACCGTAATAATCATAATAGTTATAGCAATCTGAATGATGATCATAATAACCATGCTATCAACCATTATAATCATAGTAATCGTCATAATACCCACAACAATCATAACAATCATAGCAACAATCATAATAGCCGTAATAACCATAGTAATCGTTATACTAACTGTAATAATCATAACATCGTTATAATATACAGAATAATCATGGAAATAACCTAATAAACGATATTACAGCCATAATAATCTTAATAACCATAATAACCAGAATAATCATCGTAATGATCGTAATAATCATCGCAAACATACTATGATACATTATAATCATAATAATCATAATAATAACCTTAGTAGACATGGAAACGATCATAATAACCATTATAATAGCCATAATAACCATAGTAATCTTAATAGCCATAGTAATCCGAATGATGACCATAATAACGATGCTACTATCCATTATAATCATAGTAATAATCATGATAACCACAACAATCATAACAATCATAACAATAGTCATAATAATCATAGGAACAATCATAATAGACGTAATAATCATAGTAATAGTTATACTGACAGTAATAATCATAACATCGTAATAAAAAACAGAACAATCAGGAAAAAAACCTAATAATCGTTACTATAGACATAATAATCGCAATAGTCGTAATCGCCGTAAGAATCTCAGTGATGATCATAATATTCGTCATAATCATACTAAGAAACATAATAATCATAATAATAATAATGATAATAACCGTAATAGATTTGGAATCAACCATAATAACCATTATAATAGCCATAATAACCATAATAATCATAATAGCTATAGTAATCTGGCTGATGATCATAATAACCATGCTATGAACCATTATAATCATCGTAACCCTCATAATAACCACAACAATCATAACAATCATAATAATAGTCATAATAATCATAGGAACAATCATGATAGACGTAATAATCATGGTAATAGTTATACTGACTGTAATAATCATAACATCGTAATAATAAACAGAATAATCATGGAAATAGCCTAATAATCGCTATTACAGCCATAATAATCGTAATAGTCGTAATCGCCATAAGAATCTCAGTGATTATCATAATATTCGTCATAATCGTACTAAGAAACATAATAATCATAATAATCATGATAATAACAATAGTAGACATGTAAACAACCATAACAAACATTATAATAGCCATAATAACCATAATAATCATAATAGCTATAGTAATCTGTATGATGATCATAGTAACCATGCTATCAACCAATATAATCATACTAATCGTCATGATAGTCACAACAATCATGACAATCATAATTATAATCATAATTATCATAGCAACAATCATAATAGCCGTGATAATCATAGTAATCGTTATACTAACTGTAATAATCATAACATCGTTATAATATACAGAATAATCATGGAAATAACCTAATAATCGTTAATACAGCCATAATAATCTTAATAACCATAATAACCAGAATAATAATAGTAATGATCGTAATAACCCTCACAGTAATACTAAGCGACATTATAATCATAATAATCATTATAATAAACATAATAGACTTGGAAACGATCATAATAACCAATATAATAGACATAATAACCAAAATAATCTTAATAGCCATATTAATCCGAATGATGACCATAATAACCATGCTATCAACCATTATAATCATAGTAATCGTCATAATACCCACAACAATCATAACAATCATAGCAACAATCATAATAGCCGTAATAATCATAGTAATCGTTATACTAACTGTAATAATCATAACATCGCTATAATATACAGAATAATCATGGAAATAACCTAATAATCGTTATTACAGACATAATAATCTTAATAACCAGTATAACCAGAATAATCGTAGTAATGATCATAATAATTCTCACAATCATACTAAGAAACATAATAATCATAGTAATCATGATAATAAACATAATAGACTTGGAAACAACCCTAATAACCATTATAATAGCCATAATAACCATAATAACAATAATAGCTATATTAATCTGACTGATGATCATAATTTCTATGCTATCAATAATTATAATCATAGTAATCGTCATAATACCCACAACAAACATAACAATCATAATAATAATGATAATAAACATGACAATAACCATAATAAACGTGGAAACAACCATAATAGCCATTATAATAGCCCTGATAATGATATTCATCATAATAGCTATAGTAATCTGAATGATGATCATGATTACCATGCTATCAACCATTATAATCATAGTAATCGTCATAATAACCACAACAATCATAACAATCATAAGAATAATCATAACAATCATAGCAACAGTCAGAATAGACGTAATAGTCATAGTAATTGCTATACTAACTGTAATAATCATAATATCGTAATAATAAACAGAATAATCATGGAAATAACCTAATAATCGTTATTACAGCCATAATAATCGTAATAGTCGTAATCGCCATAAGAATCTCAGTGATTATCTTAATATTCGTCATAATCGTACTAAGAAACATAATAATCATAATAATCATGATAATAACCATAATAGACATGCAAACAACCATAACAACCATTATAATAGCCATAATAACCATAATAATCATAATAGCTATAGTAATCTGAATGATGATCATGATTACCATGCTATCAACCAATATAATCATAGTAATCGTCATGATAACCACAACAATCATGACAATCATAATTATAATCATAATTATCATGGCAACAATCATAATAGCCGTGATAATCATAGTAATAGTTACACTGACTGTAATAATCATAACATCGTTATAATATACAGAATAATCATGCAAATAACCTAATAATCGTTATTACAGCCATAATAATCTTAATAACCATAATAACCAGAATAATATTAGTAATGATCATAATAACCCTCACAGTAATTCTAAGCTACATCATAATCATAATAATCATTATAATAAACATAATAGACTTGGAGACGATCATAATAACCAATATAATAGACATAATAACCATAATAATCTTAATAGCCATAGTAATCCGAATGATGACCATAATAACCATGCTATCAACCATTATAATCATAGTAATCGTCATAATACCCACAACAATCATAACAATCATAGCAACAATCATAATAGCCGTAATAATCGTAGTAATCGTTATACTAACTGTAATAATGATAACATCGTTATAATATACAGAATAATCATGGAAATAACCTAATACTCGTTATTACAACCATAATAATCTTAATAGCCATTATAACCAGAATAATCGTGACAATGATCATAATAATTCTCACAATCATACTAGGAAACATAATAATCATAATAATCATGATAATAACCATAATAGACTTGGAAACAACCCTAATAACCATTATAATAGCCATAATAACCATAATAACCATTATAGCTATATTAATCTGACTGATGATCATAACTACCATACTATCAACCATTATAATCATAGTAATCGTCATAATAACCACAACAGTCATAAAAATCATAATAATAATCATAATTACCATAGCAACAATCATAATAGCAGTAATAATCATAGTAATAGTTATGCTAACCGTAATAGTCATAACATCGTAATAATAAACAGAATGATCATAGAAATTACCTAATAATCGTTATTATTGCCATAATAATCGTAATAGTCGTAATCACCATAAGAATGTCATTGATGATCATAGTATTCGTCATAATCATGCTAAGAAACATAATAATCATAATAATCATGATAATAACCATAATAGACTTGGAAACAACCCTAATAACCATTATAATAGCCATAATAACCATAATAACCATTATAGCTATATTAATCTGACTGATGATCATAACTACCATACTATCAACCATTATAATCATAGTAATCGTCATGATAACCACGACAATCATAACAATCATAGGAATAATCATAATTATCATAGCAACAATCATAATAGGTCGTAATAATCATAGTAATAGTTATACTAACCGTAATAGTCATAACATCGTAATAATAAACAGAATGATCATAGAAATTACCTAATAATCGTTATTATTGCCATAATAATCGTAATAGTCGTAATCACCATAAGAATGTCATTGATGATCATAGTATTCGTCATAATCATGCTAAGAAACATAATAATCATAATAATCATGATAATAACCATAATAGACTTGGAAACGATCATAATAACCAATATAATAGACATAATAACCAAAATAATCTTAATAGCCATATTAATCCGAATGATGACCATAATAACCATGCTATCAACCATTATAATCATAGTAATCGTCATAATACCCACAACAATCATAACAATCATAGCAACAATCATAATAGCCGTAATAATCATAGTAATCGTTATACTAACTGTAATAATCATAACATCGTTATAATATACAGAATAATCATGGAAATAACCTAATAATCGTTATTACAGCCATAATAATCTTAATAACCATAATAACCAGAATAATAATAGTAATGATCATAATAACCCTCACAGTAATACTAAGCGACATTATAATCATAATAATCATTATAATAAACATAATAGACTTGGAAACGATCATAATAACCAATATAATAGACATAATAACCAAAATAATCTTAATAGCCATATTAATCCGAATGATGACCATAATAACCATGCTATCAACCATTATAATCATAGTAATCGTCATAATACCCACAACAATCATAACAATCATAGCAACAATCATAATAGCCGTAATAATCATAGTAATCGTTATACTAACTGTAATAATCATAACATCGTTATAATATACAGAATAATCATGGAAATAACCTAATAATCGTTATTACAGACATAATAATCTTAATAACCAGTATAACCAGAATAATCGTAGTAATGATCATAATAATTCTCACAATCATACTAAGAAACATAATAATCATAGTAATCATGATAATAAACATAATAGACTTGGAAACAACCCTAATAACCATTATAATAGCCATAATAACCATAATAACAATAATAGCTATATTAATCTGACTGATGATCATAATTTCTATGCTATCAATAATTATAATCATAGTAATCGTCATAATACCCCCAACAAACATAACAATCATAATAATAATGATAATAAACATGACAATAACCATAATAAACGTGGAAACAACCATAATAGCCATTATAATAGCCCTGATAATGATATTCATCATAATAGCTATAGTAATCTGAATGATGATCATGATTACCATGCTATCAACCATTATAATCATAGTAATCGTCATAATAACCACAACAATCATAACAATCATAAGAATAATCATAACAATCATAGCAACAGTCAGAATAGCCGTAATAGTCATAGTAATTGCTATACTAACTCTAATAATCATAATATCGTAATAATAAACAGAATAATCATGGAAATAACCTAATAATCGTTATTACAGCCATAATAATCGTAATAGTCGTAATCGCCATAAGAATCTCAGTGATTATCTTAATATTCGTCATAATCGTACTAAGAAACATAATAATCATAATAATCATGATAATAACCATAATAGACATGCAAACAACCATAACAACCATTATAATAGCCATAATAACCATAATAATCATAATAGCTATAGTAATCTGAATGATGATCATGATTACCATGCTATCAACCAATATAATCATAGTAATCGTCATGATAACCACAACAATCATGACAATCATAATTATAATCATAATTATCATGGCAACAATCATAACAGCCGTGATAATCATAGTAATAGTTACACTGACTGTAATAATCATAACATCGTTATAATATACAGAATAATCATGCAAATAACCTAATAATCGTTATTACAGCCATAATAATCTTAATAACCATAATAACCAGAATAATAATAGTAATGATCATAATAACCCTCACAGTAATTCTAAGCAACATCATAATCATAATAATCATTATAATAAACATAATAGACTTGGAGACGATCATAATAACCAATATAATAGACATAATAACCATAATAATCTTAATAGCCATAGTAATCCGAATGATGACCATAATAACCATGCTATCAACCATTATAATCATAGTAATCGTCATAATACCCACAACAATCATAACAATCATAGCAACAATCATAATAGCCGTAATAATCGTAGTAATCGTTATACTAACTGTAATAATGATAACATCGTTATAATATACAGAATAATCATGGAAATAACCTAATACTCGTTATTACAACCATAATAATCTTAATAGCCATTATAACCAGAATAATCGTGACAATGATCATAATAATTCTCACAATCATACTAGGAAACATAATAATCATAATAATCATGATAATAACCATAATAGACTTGGAAACAACCCTAATAACCATTATAATAGCCATAATAACCATAATAACCATTATAGCTATATTAATCTGGCTGATGATCATAACTACCATACTATCAACCATTATAATCATAGTAATCGTCATAATAACCACAACAGTCATAAAAATCATAATAATAATCATAATTACCATAGCAACAATCATAATAGCCGTAATAATCATAGTAATAGTTATGCTAACCGTAATAGTCATAACATCGTAATAATAAACAGAATGATCATAGAAATTACCTAATAATCGTTATTATTGCCATAATAATCGTAATAGTCGTAATCACCATAAGAATGTCATTGATGATCATAGTATTCGTCATAATCATGCTAAGAAACATAATAATCATAATAATCATGATAATAACCATAATAGACTTGGAAACAACCCTAATAACCATTATAATAGCCATAATAACCATAATAACCATTATAGCTATATTAATCTGACTGATGATCATAACTACCATACTATCAACCATTATAATCATAGTAATCGTCATAATAACCACAACAGTCATAAAAATCATAATAATAATCATAATTACCATAGCAACAATCATAATAGCCGTAATAATCATAGTAATAGTTATGCTAACCGTAATAGTTATAACATCGTAATAATAAACAGAATGATCATAGAAATTACCTAATAATCGTTATTATTGCCATAATAATCGTAATAGTCGTAATCACCATAAGAATGTCATTGATGATCATAGTATTCGTCATAATCATGCTAAGAAACATAATAATCATAATAATCATGATAATAACCATAACAGACTTGGAAACAACCCTAATAACCATTATAATAGCCATAATAACCATAATAACCATTATAGCTATATTAATCTGACTGATGATCATAACTACCATACTATCAACCATTATAATCATAGTAATCGTCATAATAACCACAACAGTCACAAAAATCATAATAATAATCATAATTACCATAGCAACAATCATAATAGCCGTAATAATCATAGTAATAGTTATACTAACCGTAATAGTCATAACATCGTAATAATAAACAGAATGATCAGGAAAAAACCTAATAATGGTTATTATAGCCATAATAATCGTAATAGTCGTAATCACCATAAGAATGTCATTGATGATCATAGTATTCGTCATAATCATGCTCAGAAACATAATAATCATAACAATCATGATAATAACCATAATAGACTTGGAAACAGCCATAATAACCAATATAATAGACATAATAACCATAATAATCTTAACAGCCATAGTAATCCGAATGATAACCATAATAACCATGCTATCAACCATTATAATCATAGTAATCGTCATGATAACCACGACAATCATAACAATCATAGGAATAATCATAATTATCATAGCAACAATCATAATAGGTCGTAATAATCATAGTAATAGTTATACTAACCGTAATAGTCATAACATCGTAATAATAAACAGAATGATCATAGAAATTACCTAATAATCGTTATTATTGCCATAATAATCGTAATAGTCGTAATCACCATAAGAATGTCATTGATGATCATAGTATTCGTCATAATCATGCTAAGAAACATAATAATCATAATAATCATGATAATAACGATAATAGACTTGGAAACGATCATAATAACCAATATAATAGACATAATAACCAAAATAATCTTAATAGCCATAGTAATCCGAATGATGACCATAATAACCATGCTATCAACCATTATAATCATAGTAATCGTCATAATACCCACAACAATCATAACAATCATAGCAACAATCATAATAGCCGTAATAATCATAGTAATCGTTATACTAACTGTAATAATCATAACATCGTTATAATATACAGAATAATCATGGAAATAACCTAATAATCGTTATTACAGACATAATAATCTTAATAACCATTATAACCAGAATAATCGTAGTAATGATCATAATAATTCTCACAGTCATACTAAGAAACATAATAATCATAGTAATCATGATAATATACATAATAGACTTGGAAACAACCCTAATAACCATTATAATAGCCATAATAACCATAATAACCATAATAGCTATATTAATCTGACTGATGATCATAATTTCTATGCTATCAATAATTATAATCATAGTAATCGTCATAATACCCACAACAACCATAACAATCATAATATTAATGATAATAAACATGAGAATAACCATAATAAACGTGGAAACAACCATAATAGCCATTATAATAGCCCTGATAATGATATTCATCATAATAGCTATACTAATCCGAATGATGACCATAATAACCATGCTATCAACCATTATAATCATAGTAATCGTCATAATACCCACAACAATCATAACAATCATAATAATAGTCATAGTAATCATAGGAACAATCATAATAGCCGTAATAATCATGGTAATGTTTATACTGACTGTAATTATCATAACATCGTAATGATAAACAGAATAATCATGCAAATAACCTAATAATCGTTATTACAGCCATATAATTCTTAATAACCATAATAAGCAGAATAAACATAATAATGGTCATAATAATCCTCACAATCATACTAAAAAACATCATAATCATAATAATCATGATAATAACCATAATAGACTTGGAAACAACCCTAATAACCATTATAACAGCCATAATAACCATAATAACCATAATAGCTATAGTAATCTGTATGATGATCATAGTAACCATGCTATCAACCAATATAATCATAGTAATCGTCATGATAACCACAACAATCATGACAATCATAATTATAATCATAATTATCATAGCAACAATCATAATAGCCGTGATAATCATAGTAATCGTTACACTGACCGTAATAATCATAACATCGTTATAATATACAGAATAATCATGCAAATAACCTAATAATCGTTATTACAGCCATAATAATCTTAATAACCATAATAACCAGAATAATAATAGTAATGATCATAATAACCCTCACAGTAATACTAAGCAACATTATAATCATAATAATCATTATAATAAACATAATAGACTTGGAAACGATCATAATAACCAATATAATAGACATAATAACCATAATAATGTTAATAGCCATAGTAATCCGAATGATGACCATAATAACCATGCTATCAACCATTATAATCATAGTAATCGTCATAATACCCACAACAATCATAACAATCATAGCAACAATCATAATAGCCGTAATAATCATAGTAATCGTTATACTAACTGTAATAATCATAACATCGTTATAATATACAGAATAATCATGGAAATAACCTAATACTCGTTATTACAACCATAATAATCTTAATAGCCATTATAACCAGAATAATCGTAACAATGATCATAATAATTCTCACAATCATACTAGGAAACATAATAATCATAATAATCATGATAATAACCATAATAGACTTGGAAACAACCCTAATAACCATTATAATAGCCATAATAACCATAATAACCATTATAGCTATATTAATCTGACTGATGATCATAACTACCATACTATCAACCATTATAATCATAGTAATCGTCATAATAACCACAACAGTCATAAAAATCATAATAATAATCATAATTACCATAGCAACAATCATAATAGCCGTAATAATCATAGTAATAGTTATGCTAACCGTAATAGTCATAACATCGTAATAATAAACAGAATGATCATAGAAATTACCTAATAATCGTTATTATTGCCATAATAATCGTAATAGTCGTAATCACCATAAGAATGTCATTGATGATCATAGTATTCGTCATAATCATGCTAAGAAACATAATAATCATAATAATCATGATAATAACCATAATAGACTTGGAAACAACCCTAATAACCATTATAATAGCCATAATAACCATAATAACCATTATAGCTATATTAATCTGACTGATGATCATAACTACCATACTATCAACCATTATAATCATAGTAATCGTCATAATAACCACAACAGTCATAAAAATCATAATAATAATCATAATTACCATAGCAACAATCATAATAGCCGTAATAATCATAGTAATAGTTATGCTAACCGTAATAGTCATAACATCGTAATAATAAACAGAATGATCATAGAAATTACCTAATAATCGTTATTATTGCCATAATAATCGTAATAGTCGTAATCACCATAAGAATGTCATTGATGATCATAGTATTCGTCATAATCATGCTAAGAAACATAATAATCATAATAATCATGATAATAACCATAATAGACTTGGGAACAACCCTAATAACCATTATAATAGCCATAATAACCATAATAACCATTATAGCTATATTAATCTGACTGATGATCATAACTACCATACTATCAACCATTATAATCATAGTAATCGTCATAATAACCACAACAGTCATAAAAATCATAATAATAATCATAATTACCATAGCAACAATCATAATAGCCGTAATAATCATAGTAATAGTTATACTAACCGTAATAGTCATAACATCGTAATAATAAACAGAATGATCAGGAAAAAAACCTAATAATGGTTATTATAGCCATAATAATCGTAATAGTCGTAATCACCATAAGAATGTCATTGATGATCATAGTATTCGTCATAATCATGCTCAGAAACATAATAATCATAACAATCATGATAATAACCATAATAGACTTGGAAACAGCCATAATAACCAATATAATAGACATAATAACCATAATAATCTTAACAGCCATAGTAATCCGAATGATAACCATAATAACCATGCTATCAACCATTATAATCATAGTAATCGTCATGATAACCACGACAATCATAACAATCATAGGAATAATCATAATTATCATAGCAACAATCATAATAGGTCGTAATAATCATAGTAATAGTTATACTAACCGTAATAGTCATAACATCGTAATAATAAACAGAATGATCATAGAAATTACCTAATAATCGTTATTATTGCCATAATAATCGTAATAGTCGTAATCACCATAAGAATGTCATTGATGATCATAGAATTCGTCATAATCATGCTAAGAAACATAATAATCATAATAATCATGATAATAACCATAATAGACTTGGAAACAGCCATAATAACCATTATATTAGCCATAACAACCATAATAATCATAATAGTTATAGTAATCTGAATGATGATCATAATTACCATGCTATCAACAATTATAATCATAGTAATCGTCATAAACCCCACAACAAACATAACAATCATAATAATAATCATAATAATCATAGCACAATCATAATAGCCGTAATAGTCATAGTAATAGTTATACTGACTGTAATTATCATAACATCGTAATGATAAACAGAATAATCATGCAAATAGCCTAATAATCGTTATTACAGCCATATAATTCTTAATAACCATAATAAGCAGAATAACCACAATAATGGTCATAATAATCCTCACAATCATACTAAAAAACATCATAATCATAATAATCATGAAAATAACCATAATAGACTTGGAAACAACCCTAATAACCATTATAATAGCCATAATGACCGTAATAACCGTAATAGCTATAATAATCTGACTGATGATCATAACTACCATGCTATCAACAACTATAATCAAAGTAATCGTCATAATAACGACAACAAACATAACAATCATAATAATAATAATAATAATAAACATGGCAATAACCATAATAGACTTGGAAACAACCGTAATAACCATTATAATAGCCATGATAACCATATTAATCATAATAGCTATAGTAATCTGAATGATGATCATGATTACCATGCTATCAACCATTATAATCATAGTAATCGTCATAATAACCACAAAAATCATAACAATCATAATAATAGTCATAATAATCATAGCAAAAATCATAATAGACGTAATTACCATAGTAATAGTTATACTAACTGTAGCAATCGTAACATTGTAATAATAAACAGAATAATCATGGAAATAGCCTAATAATCGTTATCATAGCCATAATAATCATAATAGTCGTAATCACCATAAGAATCTCAGTGATGATCATAATAATCCTCACAATCATACTAAGAAACATAATAATCATAATAATCATGATAATAACCATAATAGACTTGGAAACAACCCTAATAACCATTATAACAGCCATAATAACCATAATAACCATAATAGCTATAGTAATCTGACTGATGATCATAATTATCGTGCTATCAACAATTATAATCATAGTAATCGTCATAATAACCACAACAAACATATCAATCATAATAATAATGATAATAAACATGACAATAACCATAATAAACTTGGAAACAACCATAATAACAATTATAATAGCCCTGATAATGATATTCATCATAATAGCTATAGTAATCTGAATGATGATCATGATTACCATGCTATCAACCAATATAATCATAGTAATCGTCATGATAACCACAACAATCATGACAATCATAATTATAATCATAATTATCATAGCAACAATCATAATAGCCGTGATAATCATAGTAATCGTTACACTGACCGTAATAATCATAACATCGTTATAATATACAGAATAATCATGCAAATAACCTAATAATCGTTATTACAGCCATAATCATCTTAATAACCATAATAACCAGAATAATAATAGTAATGATCATAATAACCCTCACAGTAATACTAAGCAACATTATAATCATAATAATCATTATAATAAACATAATAGACTTGGAAACGATCATAATAACCAATATAATAGACATAATAACCATAATAATCTTAATAGCCATAGTAATCCGAATGATGACCATAATAACCATGCTATCAACCATTATATTCATAGTAATCGTCATAATAACCACAAAAATCATAACAATCATAATAATAGTCATAATAATCATAGCAAAAATCATAATAGACGTAATTACCATAGTAATAGTTATACTAACTGTAGCAATCATAACATTGTAATAATAAACAGAATAATCATGGAAATAGCCTAATAATCGTTATTATAGCCATAATAATCATAATAGTCGTAATCACCATAAGAATCTCAGTGATGATCATAATAATCCTCACAATCATACTAAGAAACATAATAATCATAATAATCATGATAATAACCATAATAGACTTGGAAACAACCCTAATAACCATTATAACAGCCATAATAACCATAATAACCATAATAGCTATAGTAATCTGACTGATGATCATAATTATCGTGCTATCAACAATTATAATCATAGTAATCGTCATAATAACCACAACAAACATATCAATCATAATAATAATGATAATAAACATGACAATAACCATAATAAACTTGGAAACAACCATAATAACAATTATAATAGCCCTGATAATGATATTCATCATAATAGCTATAGTAATCTGAATGATGATCATGATTACCATGATATCAACCAATATAATCATAGTAATCGTCATGATAACCACAACAATCATGACAATCATAATTATAATCATAATTATCATAGCAACAATCATAATAGCCGTGATAATCATAGTAATCGTTACACTGACCGTAATAATCATAACATCGTTATAATATACAGAATAATCATGCAAATAACCTAATAATCGTTATTACAGCCATAATAATCTTAATAACCATAATAACCAGAATAATAATAGTAATGATCATAATAACCCTCACAGTAATACTAAGCAACATTATAATCATAATAATCATTATAATAAACATAATAGACTTGGAAACGATCATAATAACCAATATAATAGACATAATAACCATAATAATCTTAATAGCCATAGTAATCCGAATGATGACCATAATAACCATGCTATCAACCATTATAATCATAGTAATCGTCATAATACCCACAACAATCATAACAATCATAGCAACAATCATAATAGCCGTAATAATCATAGTAATCGTTATACTAACTGTAATAATCATAACATCGTTATAATATACAGAATAATCATGGAAATAACCTAATACTCGTTATTACAACCATAATAATCTTAATAGCCATTATAACCAGAATAATCGTAACAATGATCATAATAATTCTCACAATCATACTAGGAAACATAATAATCATAATAATCATGATAATAACCATAATAGACTTGGAAACAACCCTAATAACCATTATAATAGCCATAATAACCATAATAACCATTATAGCTATATTAATCTGACTGATGATCATAACTACCATACTATCAACCATTATAATCATAGTAATCGTCATAATAACCACAACAGTCATAAGAATCATAATAATAATCATAATTACCATAGCAACAATCATAATAGCCGTAATAATCATAGTAATAGTTATGCTAACCGTAATAGTCATAACATCGTAATAATAAACAGAATGATCATAGAAATTACCTAATAATCGTTATTATTGCCATAATAATCGTAATAGTCGTAATCACCATAAGAATGTCATTGATGATCATAGTATTCGTCATAATCATGCTAAGAAACATAATAATCATAATAATCATGATAATAACCATAATAGACTTGGAAACAACCCTAATAACCATTATAATAGCCATAATAACCATAATAACCATTATAGCTATATTAATCTGACTGATGATCATAACTACCATACTATCAACCATTATAATCATAGTAATCGTCATAATAACCACAACAGTCATAAAAATCATAATAATAATCATAATTACCATAGCAACAATCATAATAGCCGTAATAATCATAGTAATAGTTATGCTAACCGTAATAGTCATAACATCGTAATAATAAACAGAATGATCATAGAAATTACCTAATAATCGTTATTATTGCCATAATAATCGTAATAGTCGTAATCACC
Source organism: Calliopsis andreniformis (assembly GCF_051401765.1). Taxonomy (NCBI): domain Eukaryota; kingdom Metazoa; phylum Arthropoda; class Insecta; order Hymenoptera; family Andrenidae; genus Calliopsis; species Calliopsis andreniformis. Next base: position 119,696 of record NW_027480824.1, read on the forward strand.
ATAAGAATGTCATTGATGATCATAGTATTCGTCATAATCATGCTAAGAAACATAATAATCATAATAATCATGATAATAACCATAATAGACTTGGAAACGATCATAATAACCAATATAATAGACATAATAACCAAAATAATCTTAATAGCCATATTAATCCGAATGATGACCATAATAACCATGCTATCAACCATTATAATCATAGTAATCGTCATAATACCCACAACAATCATAACAATCATAGCAACAATCATAATAGCCGTAATAATCATAGTAATCGTTATACTAACTGTAATAATCATAACATCGTTATAATATACAGAATAATCATGGAAATAACCTAATAATCGTTATTACAGCCATAATAATCTTAATAACCATAATAACCAGAATAATAATAGTAATGATCATAATAACCCTCACAGTAATACTAAGCGACATTATAATCATAATAATCATTATAATAGACATAATAGACTTGGAAACGATCATAATAACCAATATAATAGACATAATAACCAAAATAATCTTAATAGCCATATTAATCCGAATGATGACCATAATAACCATGCTATCAACCATTATAATCATAGTAATCGTCATAATACCCACAACAATCATAACAATCATAGCAACAATCATAATAGCCGTAATAATCATAGTAATCGTTATACTAACTGTAATAATCATAACATCGTTATAATATACAGAATAATCATGGAAATAACCTAATAATCGTTATTACAGACATAATAATCTTAATAACCAGTATAACCAGAATAATCGTAGTAATGATCATAATAATTCTCACAATCATACTAAGAAACATAATAATCATAATAATCATGAAAATAACCATAATAGACTTGGAAACAACCCTAATAACCATTATAATAGCCATAATGACCGTAATAACCGTAATAGCTATAATAATCTGACTGATGATCATAACTACCATGCTATCAACAACTATAATCAAAGTAATCGTCATAATAACGACAACAAACATAACAATCATAATAATAATAATAATAATAAACATGGCAATAACCATAATAGACTTGGAAACAACCGTAATAACCATTATAATAGCCATGATAACCATATTAATCATAATAGCTATAGTAATCTGAATGATGATCATGATTACCATGCTATCAACCATTATAATCATAGTAATCGTCATAATAACCACAAAAATCATAACAATCATAATAATAGTCATAATAATCATAGCAAAAATCATAATAGACGTAATTACCATAGTAATAGTTATACTAACTGTAGCAATCATAACATTGTAATAATAAACAGAATAATCATGGAAATAGCCTAATAATCGTTATCATAGCCATAATAATCATAATAGTCGTAATCACCATAAGAATCTCAGTGATGATCATAATAATCCTCACAATCATACTAAGAAACATAATAATCATAATAATCATGATAATAACCATAATAGACTTGGAAACAACCCTAATAACCATTATAACAGCCATAATAACCATAATAACCATAATAGCTATAGTAATCTGACTGATGATCATAATTATCGTGCTATCAACAATTATAATCATAGTAATCGTCATAATAACCACAACAAACATATCAATCATAATAATAATGATAATAAACATGACAATAACCATAATAAACTTGGAAACAACCATAATAACAATTATAATAGCCCTGATAATGATATTCATCATAATAGCTATAGTAATCTGAATGATGATCATGATTACCATGCTATCAACCAATATAATCATAGTAATCGTCATGATAACCACAACAATCATGACAATCATAATTATAATCATAATTATCATAGCAACAATCATAATAGCCGTGATAATCATAGTAATCGTTACACTGACCGTAATAATCATAACATCGTTATAATATACAGAATAATCATGCAAATAACCTAATAATCGTTATTACAGCCATAATAATCTTAATAACCATAATAACCAGAATAATAATAGTAATGATCATAATAACCCTCACAGTAATACTAAGCAACATTATAATCATAATAATCATTATAATAAACATAATAGACTTGGAAACGATCATAATAACCAATATAATAGACATAATAACCATAATAATCTTAATAGCCATAGTAATCCGAATGATGACCATAATAACCATGCTATCAACCATTATATTCATAGTAATCGTCATAATAACCACAAAAATCATAACAATCATAATAATAGTCATAATAATCATAGCAAAAATCATAATAGACGTAATTACCATAGTAATAGTTATACTAACTGTAGCAATCATAACATTGTAATAATAAACAGAATAATCATGGAAATAGCCTAATAATCGTTATTATAGCCATAATAATCATAATAGTCGTAATCACCATAAGAATCTCAGTGATGATCATAATAATCCTCACAATCATACTAAGAAACATAATAATCATAATAATCATGATAATAACCATAATAGACTTGGAAACAACCCTAATAACCATTATAACAGCCATAATAACCATAATAACCATAATAGCTATAGTAATCTGACTGATGATCATAATTATCGTGCTATCAACAATTATAATCATAGTAATCGTCATAATAACCACAACAAACATATCAATCATAATAATAATGATAATAAACATGACAATAACCATAATAAACTTGGAAACAACCATAATAACAATTATAATAGCCCTGATAATGATATTCATCATAATAGCTATAGTAATCTGAATGATGATCATGATTACCATGCTATCAACCAATATAATCATAGTAATCGTCATGATAACCACAACAATCATGACAATCATAATTATAATCATAATTATCATAGCAACAATCATAATAGCCGTGATAATCATAGTAATCGTTACACTGACCGTAATAATCATAACATCGTTATAATATACAGAATAATCATGCAAATAACCTAATAATCGTTATTACAGCCATAATAATCTTAATAACCATAATAACCAGAATAATAATAGTAATGATCATAATAACCCTCACAGTAATACTAAGCAACATTATAATCATAATAATCATTATAATAAACATAATAGACTTGGAAACGATCATAATAACCAATATAATAGACATAATAACCATAATAATCTTAATAGCCATAGTAATCCGAATGATGACCATAATAACCATGCTATCAACCATTATAATCATAGTAATCGTCATAATACCCACAACAATCATAACAATCATAGCAACAATCATAATAGCCGTAATAATCATAGTAATCGTTATACTAACTGTAATAATCATAACATCGTTATAATATACAGAATAATCATGGAAATAACCTAATACTCGTTATTACAACCATAATAATCTTAATAGCCATTATAACCAGAATAATCGTAACAATGATCATAATAATTCTCACAATCATACTAGGAAACATAATAATCATAATAATCATGATAATAACCATAATAGACTTGGAAACAACCCTAATAACCATTATAATAGCCATAATAACCATAATAACCATTATAGCTATATTAATCTGACTGATGATCATAACTACCATACTATCAACCATTATAATCATAGTAATCGTCATAATAACCACAACAGTCATAAGAATCATAATAATAATCATAATTACCATAGCAACAATCATAATAGCCGTAATAATCATAGTAATAGTTATGCTAACCGTAATAGTCATAACATCGTAATAATAAACAGAATGATCATAGAAATTACCTAATAATCGTTATTATTGCCATAATAATCGTAATAGTCGTAATCACCATAAGAATGTCATTGATGATCATAGTATTCGTCATAATCATGCTAAGAAACATAATAATCATAATAATCATGATAATAACCATAATAGACTTGGAAACAACCCTAATAACCATTATAATAGCCATAATAACCATAATAACCATTATAGCTATATTAATCTGACTGATGATCATAACTACCATACTATCAACCATTATAATCATAGTAATCGTCATAATAACCACAACAGTCATAAAAATCATAATAATAATCATAATTACCATAGCAACAATCATAATAGCCGTAATAATCATAGTAATAGTTATGCTAACCGTAATAGTCATAACATCGTAATAATAAACAGAATGATCATAGAAATTACCTAATAATCGTTATTATTGCCATAATAATCGTAATAGTCGTAATCACCATAAGAATGTCATTGATGATCATAGTATTCGTCATAATCATGCTAAGAAACATAATAATCATAATAATCATGATAATAACCATAATAGACTTGGAAACGATCATAATAACCAATATAATAGACATAATAACCAAAATAATCTTAATAGCCATATTAATCCGAATGATGACCATAATAACCATGCTATCAACCATTATAATCATAGTAATCGTCATAATACCCACAACAATCATAACAATCATAGCAACAATCATAATAGCCGTAATAATCATAGTAATCGTTATACTAACTGTAATAATCATAACATCGTTATAATATACAGAATAATCATGGAAATAACCTAATAATCGTTATTACAGCCATAATAATCTTAATAACCATAATAACCAGAATAATAATAGTAATGATCATAATAACCCTCACAGTAATACTAAGCGACATTATAATCATAATAATCATTATAATAGACATAATAGACTTGGAAACGATCATAATAACCAATATAATAGACATAATAACCAAAATAATCTTAATAGCCATATTAATCCGAATGATGACCATAATAACCATGCTATCAACCATTATAATCATAGTAATCGTCATAATACCCACAACAATCATAACAATCATAGCAACAATCATAATAGCCGTAATAATCATAGTAATCGTTATACTAACTGTAATAATCATAACATCGTTATAATATACAGAATAATCATGGAAATAACCTAATAATCGTTATTACAGACATAATAATCTTAATAACCAGTATAACCAGAATAATCGTAGTAATGATCATAATAATTCTCACAATCATACTAAGAAACATAATAATCATAGTAATCATGATAATAAACATAATAGACTTGGAAACAACCCTAATAACCATTATAATAGCCATAATAACCATAATAACAATAATAGCTATATTAATCTGACTGATGATCATAATTTCTATGCTATCAATAATTATAATCATAGTAATCGTCATAATACCCACAACAAACATAACAATCATAATAATAATGATAATAAACATGACAATAACCATAATAAACGTGGAAACAACCATAATAGCCATTATAATAGCCCTGATAATGATATTCATCATAATAGCTATAGTAATCTGAATGATGATCATGATTACCATGCTATCAACCATTATAATCATAGTAATCGTCATAATAACCACAACAATCATAACAATCATAAGAATAATCATAACAATCATAGCAACAGTCAGAATAGCCGTAATAGTCATAGTAATTGCTATACTAACTGTAATAATCATAATATCGTAATAATAAACAGAATAATCATGGAAATAACCTAATAATCGTTATTACAGCCATAATAATCGTAATAGTCGTAATCGCCATAAGAATCTCAGTGATTATCTTAATATTCGTCATAATCGTACTAAGAAACATAATAATCATAATAATCATGATAATAACCATAATAGACATGCAAACAACCATAACAACCATTATAATAGCCATAATAACCATAATAATCATAATAGCTATAGTAATCTGAATGATGATCATGATTACCATGCTATCAACCAATATAATCATAGTAATCGTCATGATAACCACAACAATCATGACAATCATAATTATAATCATAATTATCAAGGCAACAATCATAATAGCCGTGATAATCATAGTAATAGTTACACTGACTGTAATAATCATAACATCGTTATAATATACAGAATAATCATGCAAATAACCTAATAATCGTTATTACAGCCATAATAATCTTAATAACCATAATAACCAGAATAATAATAGTAATGATCATAATAACCCTCACAGTAATTCTAAGCAACATCATAATCATAATAATCATTATAATAAACATAATAGACTTGGAGACGATCATAATAACCAATATAATAGACATAATAACCATAATAATCTTAATAGCCATAGTAATCCGAATGATGACCATAATAACCATGCTATCAACCATTATAATCATAGTAATCGTCATAATACCCACAACAATCATAACAATCATAGCAACAATCATAATAGCCGTAATAATCGTAGTAATCGTTATACTAACTGTAATAATGATAACATCGTTATAATATACAGAATAATCATGGAAATAACCTAATACTCGTTATTACAACCATAATAATCTTAATAGCCATTATAACCAGAATAATCGTGACAATGATCATAATAATTCTCACAATCATACTAGGAAACATAATAATCATAATAATCATGATAATAACCATAATAGACTTGGAAACAACCCTAATAACCATTATAATAGCCATAATAACCATAATAACCATTATAGCTATATTAATCTGACTGATGATCATAACTACCATACTATCAACCATTATAATCATAGTAATCGTCATAATAACCACAACAGTCATAAAAATCATAATAATAATCATAATTACCATAGCAACAATCATAATAGCCGTAATAATCATAGTAATAGTTATGCTAACCGTAATAGTCATAACATCGTAATAATAAACAGAATGATCATAGAAATTACCTAATAATCGTTATTATTGCCATAATAATCGTAATAGTCGTAATCACCATAAGAATGTCATTGATGATCATAGTATTCGTCATAATCATGCTAAGAAACATAATAATCATAATAATCATGATAATAACCATAATAGACTTGGAAACAACCCTAATAACCATTATAATAGCCATAATAACCATAATAACCATTATAGCTATATTAATCTGACTGATGATCATAACTACCATACTATCAACCATTATAATCATAGTAATCGTCATAATAACCACAACAGTCATAAAAATCATAATAATAATCATAATTACCATAGCAACAATCATAATAGCCGTAATAATCATAGTAATAGTTATGCTAACCGTAATAGTCATAACATCGTAATAATAAACAGAATGATCATAGAAATTACCTAATAATCGTTATTATTGCCATAATAATCGTAATAGTCGTAATCACCATAAGAATGTCATTGATGATCATAGTATTCGTCATAATCATGCTAAGAAACATAATAATCATAATAATCATGATAATAACCATAATAGACTTGGAAACAACCCTAATAACCATTATAATAGCCATAATAACCATAATAACCATTATAGCTATATTAATCTGACTGATGATCATAACTACCATACTATCAACCATTATAATCATAGTAATCGTCATAATAACCACAACAGTCATAAAAATCATAATAATAATCATAATTACCATAGCAACAATCATAATAGCCGTAATAATCATAGTAATAGTTATACTAACCGTAATAGTCATAACATCGTAATAATAAACAGAATGATCAGGAAAAAACCTAATAATGGTTATTATAGCCATAATAATCGTAATAGTCGTAATCACCATAAGAATGTCATTGATGATCATAGTATTCGTCCTAATCATGCTCAGAAACATAATAATCATAACAATCATGATAATAACCATAATAGACTTGGAAACAGCCATAATAACCAATATAATAGACATAATAACCATAATAATCTTAACAGCCATAGTAATCCGAATGATAACCATAATAACCATGCTATCAACCATTATAATCATAGTAATCGTCATGATAACCACGACAATCATAACAATCATAGGAATAATCATAATTATCATAGCAACAATCATAATAGGTCGTAATAATCATAGTAATAGTTATACTAACCGTAATAGTCATAACATCGTAATAATAAACAGAATGATCATAGAAATTACCTAATAATCGTTATTATTGCCATAATAATCGTAATAGTCGTAATCACCATAAGAATGTCATTGATGATCATAGTATTCGTCATAATCATGCTAAGAAACATAATAATCATAATAATCATGATAATAACGATAATAGACTTGGAAACGATCATAATAACCAATATAATAGACATAATAACCAAAATAATCTTAATAGCCATAGTAATCCGAATGATGACCATAATAACCATGCTATCAACCATTATAATCATAGTAATCGTCATAATACCCACAACAATCATAACAATCATAGCAACAATCATAATAGCCGTAATAATCATAGTAATCGTTATACTAACTGTAATAATCATAACATCGTTATAATATACAGAATAATCATGGAAATAACCTAATAATCGTTATTACAGACATAATAATCTTAATAACCATTATAACCAGAATAATCGTAGTAATGATCATAATAATTCTCACAGTCATACTAAGAAACATAATAATCATAGTAATCATGATAATATACATAATAGACTTGGAAACAACCCTAATAACCATTATAATAGCCATAATAACCATAATAACCATAATAGCTATATTAATCTGACTGATGATCATAATTTCTATGCTATCAATAATTATAATCATAGTAATCGTCATAATACCCACAACAAACATAACAATCATAATATTAATGATAATAAACATGAGAATAACCACAATAAACGTGGAAACAACCATAATAGCCATTATAATAGCCCTGATAATGATATTCATCATAATAGCTATACTAATCCGAATGATGACCATAATAACCATGCTATCAACCATTATAATCATAGTAATCGTCATAATACCCACAACAATCATAACAATCATAATAATAGTCATAGTAATCATAGGAACAATCATAATAGCCGTAATAATCATGGTAATGTTTATACTGACTGTAATTATCATAACATCGTAATGATAAACAGAATAATCATGCAAATAACCTAATAACCGTTATTACAGCCATATAATTCTTAATAACCATAATAAGCAGAATAAACATAATAATGGTCATAATAATCCTCACAATCATACTAAAAAACATCATAATCATAATAATCATGATAATAACCATAATAGACTTGGAAACAACCCTAATAACCATTATAACAGCCATAATAACCATAATAACCATAATAGCTATAGTAATCTGTATGATGATCATAGTAACCATGCTATCAACCAATATAATCATAGTAATCGTCATGATAACCACAACAATCATGACAATCATAATTATAATCATAATTATCATAGCAACAATCATAATAGCCGTGATAATCATAGTAATCGTTACACTGACCGTAATAATCATAACATCGTTATAATATACAGAATAATCATGCAAATAACCTAATAATCGTTATTACAGCCATAATAATCTTAATAACCATAATAACCAGAATAATAATAGTAATGATCATAATAACCCTCACAGTAATACTAAGCAACATTATAATCATAATAATCATTATAATAAACATAATAGACTTGGAAACGATCATAATAACCAATATAATAGACATAATAACCATAATAATCTTAATAGCCATAGTAATCCGAATGATGACCATAATAACCATGCTATCAACCATTATAATCATAGTAATCGTCATAATACCCACAACAATCATAACAATCATAGCAAGAATCATAATAGCCGTAATAATCATAGTAATCGTTATACTAACTGTAATAATCATAACATCGTTATAATATACAGAATAATCATGGAAATAACCTAATACTCGTTATTACAACCATAATAATCTTAATAGCCATTATAACCAGAATAATCGTAACAATGATCATAATAATTCTCACAATCATACTAGGAAACATAATAATCATAATAATCATGATAATAACCATAATAGACTTGGAAACAACCCTAATAACCATTATAATAGCCATAATAACCATAATAACCATTATAGCTATATTAATCTGACTGATGATCATAACTACCATACTATCAACCATTATAATCATAGTAATCGTCATAATAACCACAACAGTCATAAAAATCATAATAATAATCATAATTACCATAGCAACAATCATAATAGCCGTAATAATCATAGTAATAGTTATGCTAACCGTAATAGTCATAACATCGTAATAATAAACAGAATGATCATAGAAATTACCTAATAATCGTTATTATTGCCATAATAATCGTAATAGTCGTAATCACCATAAGAATGTCATTGATGATCATAGTATTCGTCATAATCATGCTAAGAAACATAATAATCATAATAATCATGATAATAACCATAATAGACTTGGAAACAACCCTAATAACCATTATAATAGCCATAATAACCATAATAACCATTATAGCTATATTAATCTGACTAATGATCATAACTACCATACTATCAACCATTATAATCATAGTAATCGTCATAATAACCACAACAGTCATAAAAATCATAATAATAATCATAATTACCATAGCAACAATCATAATAGCCGTAATAATCATAGTAATAGTTATGCTAACCGTAATAGTCATAACATCGTAATAATAAACAGAATGATCATAGAAATTACCTAATAATCGTTATTATTGCCATAATAATCGTAATAGTCGTAATCACCATAAGAATGTCATTGATGATCATAGTATTCGTCATAATCATGCTAAGAAACATAATAATCATAATAATCATGATAATAACCATAATAGACTTGGAAACAACCCTAATAACCATTATAATAGCCATAATAACCATAATAACCATTATAGCTATATTAATCTGACTGATGATCATAACTACCATACTATCAACCATTATAATCATAGTAATCGTCATAATAACCACAACAGTCATAAAAATCATAATAATAATCATAATTACCATAGCAACAATCATAATAGCCGTAATAATCATAGTAATAGTTATACTAACCGTAATAGTCATAACATCGTAATAATAAACAGAATGATCAGGAAAAAAACCTAATAATGGTTATTATAGCCATAATAATCGTAATAGTCGTAATCACCATAAGAATGTCATTGATGATCATAGTATTCGTCATAATCATGCTCAGAAACATAATAATCATAACAATCATGATAATAACCATAATAGACTTGGAAACAGCCATAATAACCAATATAATAGACATAATAACCATAATAATCTTAACAGCCATAGTAATCCGAATGATAACCATAATAACCATGCTATCAACCATTATAATCATAGTAATCGTCATGATAACCACGACAATCATAACAATCATAGGAATAATCATAATTATCATAGCAACAATCATAATAGGTCGTAATAATCATAGTAATAGTTATACTAACCGTAATAGTCATAACATCGTAATAATAAACAGAATGATCATAGAAATTACCTAATAATCGTTATTATTGCCATAATAATCGTAATAGTCGTAATCACCATAAGAATGTCATTGATGATCATAGAATTCGTCATAATCATGCTAAGAAACATAATAATCATAATAATCATGATAATAACCATAATAGACTTGGAAACAGCCATAATAACCATTATATTAGCCATAACAACCATAATAATCATAATAGTTATAGTAATCTGAATGATGATCATAATTACCATGCTATCAACAATTATAATCATAGTAATCGTCATAAACCCCACAACAAACATAACAATCATAATAATAATCATAATAATCATAGCACAATCATAATAGCCGTAATAGTCATAGTAATAGTTATACTGACTGTAATTATCATAACATCGTAATGATAAACAGAATAATCATGCAAATAGCCTAATAATCGTTATTACAGCCATATAATTCTTAATAACCATAATAAGCAGAATAACCACAATAATGGTCATAATAATCCTCACAATCATACTAAAAAACATCATAATCATAATAATCATGAAAATAACCATAATAGACTTGGAAACAACCCTAATAACCATTATAATAGCCATAATGACCGTAATAACCGTAATAGCTATAATAATCTGACTAATGATCATAACTACCATGCTATCAACAACTATAATCAAAGTAATCGTCATAATAACGACAACAAACATAACAATCATAATAATAATAATAATAATAAACATGGCAATAACCATAATAGACTTGGAAACAACCGTAATAACCATTATAATAGCCATGATAACCATATTAATCATAATAGCTATAGTAATCTGAATGATGATCATGATTACCATGCTATCAACCATTATAATCATAGTAATCGTCATAATAACCACAAAAATCATAACAATCATAATAATAGTCATAATAATCATAGCAAAAATCATAATAGACGTAATTACCATAGTAATAGTTATACTAACTGTAGCAATCATAACATTGTAATAATAAACAGAATAATCATGGAAATAGCCTAATAATCGTTATTATAGCCATAATAATCATAATAGTCGTAATCACCATAAGAATCTCAGTGATGATCATAATAATCCTCACAATCATACTAAGAAACATAATAATCATAATAATCATGATAATAACCATAGTAGACTTGGAAACAACCCTAATAACCATTATAACAGCCATAATAACCATAATAACCATAATAGCTATAGTAATCTGACTGATGATCATAATTATCGTGCTATCAACAATTATAATCATAGTAATCGTCATAATAACCACAACAAACATATCAATCATAATAATAATGATAATAAACATGACAATAAACATAATAAACTTGGAAACAACCATAATAACAATTATAATAGCCCTGATAATGATATTCATCATAATAGCTATAGTAATCTGAATGATGATCATGATTACCATGCTATCAACCAATATAATCATAGTAATCGTCATGATAACCACAACAATCATGACAATCATAATTATAATCATAATTATCATAGCAACAATCATAATAGCCGTGATAATCATAGTAATCGTTACACTGACCGTAATAATCATAACATCGTTATAATATACAGAATAATCATGCAAATAACCTAATAATCGTTATTACAGCCATAATCATCTTAATAACCATAATAACCAGAATAATAATAGTAATGATCATAATAACCCTCACAGTAATACTAAGCAACATTATAATCATAATAATCATTATAATAAACATAATAGACTTGGAAACGATCATAATAACCAATATAATAGACATAATAACCATAATAATCTTAATAGCCATAGTAATCCGAATGATGACCATAATAACCATGCTATCAACCATTATATTCATAGTAATCGTCATAATAACCACAAAAATCATAACAATCATAATAATAGTCATAATAATCATAGCAAAAATCATAATAGACGTAATTACCATAGTAATAGTTATACTAACTGTAGCAATCATAACATTGTAATAATAAACAGAATAATCATGGAAATAGCCTAATAATCGTTATTATAGCCATAATAATCATAATAGTCGTAATCACCATAAGAATCTCAGTGATGATCATAATAATCCTCACAATCATACTAAGAAACATAATAATCATAATAATCATGATAATAACCATAATAGACTTGGAAACAACCCTAATAACCATTATAACAGCCATAATAACCATAATAACCATAATAGCTATAGTAATCTGACTGATGATCATAATTATCGTGCTATCAACAATTATAATCATAGTAATCGTCATAATAACCACAACAAACATATCAATCATAATAATAATGATAATAAACATGACAATAACCATAATAAACTTGGAAACAACCATAATAACAATTATAATAGCCCTGATAATGATATTCATCATAATAGCTATAGTAATCTGAATGATGATCATGATTACCATGCTATCAACCAATATAATCATAGTAATCGTCATGATAACCACAACAATCATGACAATCATAATTATAATCATAATTATCATAGCAACAATCATAATAGCCGTGATAATCATAGTAATCGTTACACTGACCGTAATAATCATAACATCGTTATAATATACAGAATAATCATGCAAATAACCTAATAATCGTTATTACAGCCATAATCATCTTAATAACCATAATAACCAGAATAATAATAGTAATGATCATAATAACCCTCACAGTAATACTAAGCAACATTATAATCATAATAATCATTATAATAAACATAATAGACTTGGAAACGATCATAATAACCAATATAATAGACATAATAACCATAATAATCTTAATAGCCATAGTAATCCGAATGATGACCATAATAACCATGCTATCAACCATTATATTCATAGTAATCGTCATAATACCCACAACAATCATAACAATCATAGCAACAATCATAATAGCCGTAATAATCATAGTAATCGTTATACTAACTGTAATAATCATAACATCGTTATAATATACAGAATAATCATGGAAATAACCTAATACTCGTTATTACAACCATAATAATCTTAATAGCCATTATAACCAGAATAATCGTAACAATGATCATAATAATTCTCACAATCATACTAGGAAACATAATAATCATAATAATCATGATAATAACCATAATAGACATGGAAACAACCCTAATAACCATTATAATAGCCATAATAACCATAATAACCATTATAGCTATATTAATCTGACTGATGATCATAACTACCATACTATCAACCATTATAATCATAGTAATCGTCATAATAACCACAACAGTCATAAAAATCGTTATAATAATCATAATTACCATAGCAACAATCATAATAGCCGTAATAATCATAGTAATAGTTATACTAACCGTAATAGTCATAACATCGTAATAATAAACAGAATGATCAGGAAAAAAACCTAATAATGGTTATTATAGCCATAATAATCGTAATAGTCGTAATCACCATAAGAATGTCATTGATGATCATAGTATTCGTCATAATCATGCTCAGAAACATAATAATCATAATAATCATGATAATAACCATAATAGACTTGGAAACAGCCACAATAACCATTATAATAGCCATAACAACCGTAATAATCATAATAGTTATAGTAATCTGAATGATGATCATAATAACCATGCTATCAACCATTATAATCATAGTAATCGTCATAATAGCCACAACAATCATAACAATCATAGCAACAATCATAATAGCCGTAATAATCATAGTAATCGTTATACTAACTGTAATAATCATAACATCGTTATAATATACAGAATAATCATGGAAATAACCTAATACTCGTTATTACAACCATAATAATCTTAATAGCCATTATAACCAGAATAATCGTAAGAATGATCATAATAATTCTCACAATCATACTAGGAAACATAATAATCATAATAATCATGATAATAACCATAATAGACTTGGAAACAACCCTAATAACCATTATAATAGCCATAATAACCATAATAACCATTATAGCTATATTAATCTGACTGATGATCATAACTACCATACTATCAACCATTATAATCATAGTAATCGTCATAATAACCACAACAATCATAAAAATCATAATAATAATCATAATTACCATAGCAACAATCATAATAGCCGTAATAATCATAGTAATAGTTATACTAACCGTAATAGTCATAACATCGTAATAATAAACAGAATGATCAGGAAAAAAACCTAATAATGGTTATTATAGCCATAATAATCGTAATAGTCGTAATCGCCGTAAGAATCTCAGTGATGATCATAATACTCGTCGTAATCATACTAAGAAACATAGTAATCATAATAATAATGATAATAACCGTAATAGACTTGGAATCAATCATAATAACCATTATAATAGCCATAATAACCATAATAATCGTAATAGTTATAGTAATCTGAATGATGATCATAATAACCATGCTATCAACCATTATAATCATAGTAATCGTCATGATAACCACGACAATCATAATAATAATCATAATAATCATAGCAACAGTCATAATAGACGTAATAATCATAGTAATAGTTATACTGGCTGTAATAATCATAACATCGTTATAATATACAGAATAATCATGCAAATAACCTAATAATCGTTATTACAGCCATAATAATCTTAATAGCCATAATAACCAGAATAATAATAATAATGATCATAATAACCCTCACAATCATGCTAAGGAACTTTATAATCATAATAATCATTATAATAAACATAATAGACTTGGAAACGATCATAATAACCAATATAATAGACATAATAGCCATAATAATCTTAATAGCCATAGTAATCCGAATGATGACCATAATAACCATGCTATCAACCATTATAATCATAGTAATCGTCATAATAACCACAACAATCATAATAATAATCATAATAATCATAGCAACAGTCATAATAGACGTAATAATCATAGTAATAGTTATACTGGCTGTAATAATCATAACATCGTTATAATATACAGAATAATCATGGAAATAACCTAATAATCGTTATTACAGACATAATAATCTTAATAACCATTATAACCAGAATAATCGTAGTAATGATCATAATAATTCTCACAATCATACTAGGAAACATAATAATCATAATAATCATGATAATAACCATAATAGACTTGGAAACAACCCTAATAACCATTATAATAGCCATAATAACCATAATAACCAATATAGCTATATTAATCTGACTGATGATCATAACTACCATACTATCAACCATTATAATCATAGTAATCGTCATAATAACCACAACAATCTTAACAATCATAATAATGATCGTAATAATCATAGCAACAATCATAATAGACGCACTAATTATAGTATTAGTTATACTGACTGTAATAACCATAACATCGTAATAAAAAACAGAATAATCAGGAAAAAAACCTAATAATCGTTATTATAGCCATAATAATCGCAATAGTCGTAATCGCCGTAAGAATCTCAGTGATGATCATAATATTCGTCATAATCATACTAAAAAACATCATAATCATAATAATCATGATAATAACCATAGTAGACTTGGAAACAACCCTAATAACCATAATAACAGCCATAATAACCATAATAACCATAATAGCTATAGTACTCTGTAAGATGATCATAGTAACCATGCTATCAACCAATATAATCATAGTAATCGTCATGATAACCACAACAATCATGACAATCATAATTATAATCATAATTATCATAGCAACAATCATAATAGCCGTGATAATCATAGTAATCGTTATACTAACTGTAATAATCATAACATCGTTATAATATACAGAATAATCATGGAAATAACCTAATAATCGTTATTACAGCCATAATAATCTTAATAGCCATAATAACCAGAATAATAATAATAATGATCATAATAACCCTCACAATCATGCTAAGGAACTTTATAATCATGATAATCATAATAATAACCATAATAGATTTGGAAACAATCATAATAACGAATATAATAGACATAATAAACATAATAATCATCACAGCTATAGTAATCTGAATGATGATCATGATTACCATGCTATCAACCAATATAACCATAGTAATCGTCATGATAACCACAACAATCATGACAATCATAATTACAATCATAATTATGATAGCAACAATCATAATAGCCGTGATAATCATAGTAATCGTTACACTGACTGTAATAATCATAACATCGTTATAATATACAGAATAATCATGCAAATAACCTAATACTCGTTATTACAACCATAATAATCTTAATAGCCATTATAACCAGAATAATCGTAACAATGATCATAATAATTCTCACAATCATACTAGGAAACATAATAATCATAATAATCATGATAATAACCATAATAGACTTGGAAACAACCCTAATAACCATTATAATAGCCATAATAACCATAATAACCATTATAGCTATATTAATCTGACTGATGATCATAACTACCATACTATCAACCATTATAATCATAGTAATCGTCATAATAACCACAACAGCCATAAAAATCATAATAATAATCATAATTACCATAGCAACAATCATAACAGCCGTAATAATCATAGTAATAGTTATACTAACCGTAATAGTCATAACATCGTAATAATAAACAGAATGATCAGGAAAAAAACCTAATAATGGTTATTATAGCCATAATAATCGTAATAGTCGTAATCACCATAAGAATGTCATTGATGATCATAGTATTCGTCATAATCATGCTCAGAAACATAATAATCATAATAATTATGATAATAACCATAATAGACTTGGAAACAGCCACAATAACCATTATAATAGCCATAACAACCGTAATAATCATAATAGTTATAGTAATCTGAATGATGATCATAATAACCATGCTATCAACCATTATAATCATAGTAATCGTCATAATACCCACAACAATCATAACAATCATAGCAACAATCATAATAGCCGTAATAATCATAGTAATCGTTATACTAACTGTAATAATCATAACATCGTTATAATATACAGAATAATCATGCAAATAACCTAATACTCGTTATTACAACCATAATAATCTTAATAGCCATTATAACCAGAATAATCGTAACAATGATCATAATAATTCTCACAATCATACTAGGAAACATAATAATCATAATAATCATGATAATAACCATAATAGACTTGGAAACAACCCTAATAACCATTATAATAGCCATAATAACCATAATAACCATTATAGCTATATTAATCTGACTGATGATCATAACTACCATACTATCAACCATTATAATCATAGTAATCGTCATAATAACCACAACAATCATAAAAATCATAATAATAATCATAATTACCATAGCAACAATCATAATAACCGTAATAATCATAGTAATAGTTACACTAACCGTAATAGTCATAACATCGTAATAATAAACAGAATGATCATAGAAATTACCTAATAATCGTTATTATTGCCATAATAATCGTAATAGTCGTAATCACCATAAGAATGTCATTGATGATCATAGTATTCGTCATAATCATGCTAAGAAACATAATAATCATAATAATCATGATAATAACCATAATAGACTTGGAAACAGCCATAATAACCATTATATTAGCCATAACAACCATAATAATCATAATAGTTATAGTAATCTGAATGGTGATCATAATTACCATGCTATCAACAATTATAATCATAGTAATCGTCATAAACCCCACAACAAACATAACAATCATAATAATAATGATAATAAACATGACAATAACCATAATAAACTTGGAAACAACCATAATAACCATTATAATAGCCATGATAACCGTATTAATCATAATAGCTATAGTAATCTGAATGATGATCATGATTTCTATGCCATCAACCATTATAATCATAGTAACCCTCATAATAACCACAACAATCATAACAATCATAATAATAATCATAATAATCGTAGCACAATCATAATAGCCGTAATAGTCATAGTAGTAGTTATACTAACTGTAATAATCATAACATCGTAATAATAAACAGAATAATCAAGGAAATAACCTAATAATCGTTATTACAGACATAATAATCTAAACAACCATAATAACCAGAATTATCATAATAATGATCATAATAATCCTCACAATCATACTAAGAAACCTAATAATCATAATAATCATGATAGTAACCATAATAGACTTGGAAACAACCCTAATAACCATTATAATAGCCGTAATAACCATAATAACCATAATAACTATAGTAATCTGACTGATGATCATAATTACCATGCTATCAACAATTATAATCATGGTAATCGTCATAATAACCACAACAATCATAACAATCATAATAATAGTCATAGTAATCATAGGAACAATCATAATAGACGTAATAACCATGGTAATGGTTATACTGACTGTAATTATCATAACATCGTAATGATAAACAGAATAATCATGCAAATAGCCTAATAATCGTTATTACAGCCATATAATTCTTAATAACCATAATAAGCAGAATAACCATAATAATGGTCATAATAATCCTCACAATCATACTAAAAAACATCATAATCATAATAATCATGATAATAACCATAATAGACTTGGAAACAACCCTAATAACCATAATAACAGCCATAATAACCATAATAACCATAATAGCTATAGTAATCTGTAAGATGATCATAGTAACCATGCTATCAGCCAATATAATCATAGTAATCGTCATGATAACCACAACAATCATGACAATCATAATTATAATCATAATTATCATAGCAACAATCATAATAGCCGTGATAATCATAGTAATCGTTATACTAACTGTAATAATCATAACATCGTTATAATATACAGAATAATCATGGAAATAACCTAATAATCGTTATTACAGCCATAATAATCTTAATAGCCGTAATAACCAGAATAATAATAATAATGATCATAATAACCCTCACAATCATGCTAAGGAACTTTATAATCATAATAATCATTATAATAAACATAATAGACTTGGAAACGATCATAATAACCAATATAATAGACATAATAACCATAATAATCTTAATAGCCATAGTAATCCGAATGATGACCATAATAACCATGCTATCAACCATTATAATCATAGTAATCGTCATAATAACCACAACAATCATAATAATAATCATAATAATCATAGCAACAGTCATAATAGACGTAATAATCATAGTAATAGTTATACTGGCTGTAATAATCATAACATCGTTATAATATACAGAATAATCATGGAAATAACCTAATAATCGTTATTACAGACATAATAATCTTAATAACCATTATAACCAGAATAATCGTAGTAATGATCATAATAATTCTCACAATCATACTAGGAAACATAATAATCATGATAATCATGATAATAACCATAATAGACTTGGAAACAACCCTAATAACCATTATAATAGCCATAATAACCATAATAACCATTATAGCTATATTAATCTGACTGATGATCATATCTACCATACTATCAACCATTATAATCACAGTAATCGTCATAATAACCACAACAATCTTAACAATCATAATAATAATCGTAATAATCATAGCAACAATCATAATAGACGCAATAATTATAGTATTAGTTATACTGACTGTAATAACCATAACATCGTAATAAAAAACAGAATAATCAGGAAAAAAACCTAATAATCGTTATTATAGCCATAATAATCGCAATAGTCGTAATCGCCGTAAGAATCTCAGTGATGATCATAATATTCGTCATAATCATACTAAAAAACATCATAATCATAATAATCATGATAATAACCATAATAGACTTGGAAACAACCCTAATAACCATAATAACAGCCATAATAACCATAATAACCATAATAGCTATAGTAATCTGTAAGATGATCATAGTAACCATGCTATCAACCAATATAATCATAGTAATCGTCATGATAACCACAACAATCATCACAATCATAATTATAATCATAATTATCATAGCAACAATCATAATAGCCGTGATAATCATAGTAATCGTTATACTAACTGTAATAATCATAACATCGTTATAATATACAGAATAATCATGGAAATAACCTAATAATCGTTATTACAGCCATAATAATCTTAATAGCCATAATAACCAGAATAATAATAATAATGATCATAATAACCCTCACAATCATGCTAAGGAACTTTATAATCATGATAATCATAATAATAACCATAATAGATTTGGAAACAATCATAATAACGAATATAATAGACATAATAAACATAATAATCATAACAGCTATAGTAATCTGAATGATGATCATGATTACCATGCTATCAACCAATATAACCATTGTAATCGTCATGATAACCACAACAATCATGACAATCATAATTACAATCATAATTATGATAGCAACAATCATAATAGCCGTGATAATCATAGTAATCGTTACACTGACTGTAATAATCATAACATCGTTATAATATACAGAATAATCATGCAAATAACCTAATACTCGTTATTACAACCATAATAATCTTAATAGCCATTATAACCAGAATAATCGTAACAATGATCATAATAATTCTCACAATCATACTAGGAAACATAATAATCATAATAATCATGATAATAACCATAATAGACTTGGAAACAACCCTAATAACCATTATAATAGCCATAATAACCATAATAACCATTATAGCTATATTAATCTGACTGATGATCATAATAACCATGCTATCAACCATTATAATCATAGTAATCGTCATAATACCCACAACAATCATAACAATCATAGCAACAATCATAATAGCCGTAATAATCATAGTAATCGTTATACTAACTGTAATAATCATAACATCGTTATAATATACAGAATAATCATGCAAATAACCTAATACTCGTTATTACAACCATAATAATCTTAATAGCCATTATAACCAGAATAATCGTAACAATGATCATAATAATTCTCACAATCATACTAGGAAACATAATAATCATAATAATCATGATAATAACCATAATAGACTTGGAAACAACCCTAATAACCATTATAATAGCCATAATAACCATAATAACCATTATAGCTATATTAATCTGACTGATGATCATAACTACCATACTATCAACCATTATAATCATAGTAATCGTCATAATAACCACAACAATCTTAACAATCATAATAATAATCATAATAATCATAGCAACAATCATAATAGACGCAATAATTATAGTAAAAGTTATACTAACCGTAATAGTCATAGCATCGTAATAATAAACAGAATGATCATAGAAATTACCTAATAATCGTTATTATTGCCATAATAATCGTAATAGTCGTAATCACCATAAGAATGTCATTGATGATCATAGTATTCGTCATAATCATGCTAAGAAACATAATAATCATAATAATCATGATAATAACCATAATAGACTTGGAAACAGCCATAATAACCATTATATTAGCCATAACAACCATAATAATCATAATAGTTATAGTAATCTGAATGATGATCATAATTACCATGCTATCAACAATTATAATCGTAGTAATGATCATAATAATTCTCACAATCATACTAGGAAACATAATAATCATAATAATCATGATAATAACCATAATAGACTTGGAAACAACCCTAATAACCATTATAATAGCCATAATAACCATAATAACCATTATAGCTATATTAATCTGACTGATGATCATAACTACCATACTATCAACCATTATAATCATAGTAATCGTCATAATAACCACAACAATCTTAACAATCATAATAATAATCATAATAATCATAGCAACAATCATAATAGACGCAATAATTATAGTAATAGTTATACTGACTGTAATAATCATAACATCGTAATAATAAACAGAATAATCATGGAAATAACCTAATAAACGATATTACAGCCATAATAATCTTAATAACCATAATAACCAGAATAATCATCATAATGATCGTAATAATCATCGCAAACATACTATGATACATTATAATCATAATAATCATAATAATAACCTTAATAGACATGGAAACAGCCACAATAACCATTATAATAGCCATAACAACCGTAATAATCATAATAGTTATAGTAATCTGAATGATGATCATAATAACCATGCTATCAACCATTATAATCATAGTAATCGTCATAATAACCACAACAATCATAAAAATCATAATAATAATCATAATTACCATAGCAACAATCATAATAGCCGTAATAATCATAGTAATAGTTACACTAACCGTAATAGTCATAACATCGTAATAATAAACAGAATGATCATAGAAATTACCTAATAATCGTTATTATTGCCATAATAATCGTAATAGTCGTAATCACCATAAGAATGTCATTCATGATCATAGTATTCGTCATAATCATGCTAAGAAACATAATAATCATAATAATCATGATAATAACCATAATAGACTTGGAAACAGCCATAATAACTATTATATAAGCCATAACAACCATAATAATCGTAATAGTTATAGTAATCTGAATGATGATCATAATTACCATGCTATCAACAATTATAATCATAGTAATCGTCATAAACCCCACAACAAACATAACAATCATAATAATAATGATAATAAACATGACAATAACCATAATAAACTTGGAAACAACCATAAAGCCATTATAATAGCCATGATAACCGTATTAATCATAATAGCTATAGTAATCTGAATGATGATCATGATTTCTATGCCATCAACCATTATAATCATAGTAACCCTCATAATAACCACAACAATCATAACAATCATAATAATAATCATAATAATCATAGCACAATCATAATAGCCGTAATAGTCATAGTAGTAGTTATACTAACTGTAGTAATCATAATATCGTCATAATAAACAGAATAATCAAGGAAATAACCTAATAATCGTTATTACAGACATAATAATCTAAACAACCATAATAACCAGAATTATCATAATAATGATCATAATAATCCTCACAATCATACTAAGAAACATAATAATCATAATAATCATGATAGTAACCATAATAGACTTGGAAACAACCCTAATAACCATTATAATAGCCATAATAACCATAATAACCATAATAACTGTAGTAATCTGACTGATCATCATAATTACCATGCTATCAACAATTATAATCATGGTAATCGTCATAATAACCACAACAATCATAACAATCATAATAATAGTCATAGTAATCATAGGAACAATTATAATAGACGTAATAATCATGGTAATGTTTATACTGACTGTAATTATCATAACATCGTAATGATAAACAGAATAATCATGCAAATAGCCTAATAATCGTTATTACAGCCATATAATTCTTAATAACCATAATAAGCAGAATAACCATAATAATGGTCATAATAATCCTCACAATCATACTAAAAAACATCATAATCATAATAATCATGATAACAACCATAATAGACTTGGAAACAACCCTAATAACCATTATAACAGCCATAATAACCATAATAACCATAATAGCTATAGTAATCTGTATGATGATCATAGTAACCATGCTATCAACCAATATAATCATAGTAGTCGTCATGATAACCACAACAATCATGACAATCATAATTATAATCATAATTATCATAGCAACAATCATAATAGCCGTGATAATCATAGTAATCGTTACACTGACTGTAATAACCATAACATCGTTATAATATACAGAATAATCATGGAAATAACCTAATAATCGTTATTACAGCTATAATAATCTTAATAACCATAATAACCAGAATATTAATAGTAATGATCATAATAACCCTCACAGTAATACTAAGCAACATTATAATCATAATAATCATTATAATAAACATAATAGACTTGGAAACGATCATAATAACCAATATAATAGACATAATAACCAAAATAATCTTAATAGCCATAGTAATCCGAATGATGACCATAATAACCATGCTATCAACCATTATAATCATAGTAATCGTCATAATACCCACAAAAATCATAACAATCATAGCAACAATCATAATAGCCGTAATAATCATAGTAATCGTTATACTAACTGTAATAATCATAACATCGTTATAATATACAGAATAATCATGGAAATAACCTAATAATCGTTATTACTGACATAATAATCTTAATAACCATTATAACCAGAATAATCGTAGTAATGATCATAATAATTCTCACAATCATACTAAGAAACATAATAATCATAGTAATCATGATAATAAACATAATAGACTTGGAAACAACCCTAATAACCATTATTATAGCCATAATAACCATAATAACCATAATAGCTATATTAATCTGACTGATGATCATAATTTCTATGCTATCAATAATTATAATCATAGTAATCGTCATAATACCCACAACAAACATAACAATCATAATAATAATGATAATAAACATGACAATAACCATAATAAACGTGGAAACAACCATAATAGCCATTATAATAGCCCTGATAATGATATTCATCATAATAGCTATAGTAATCTGAATGATGATCATGATTTCTATGCCATCAACCATTATAATCATAGTAACCCTCATAATAACCACAACAATCATAACAATCATAATAATAATCATAATAATCATAGCACAACCATAATAGCCGTAATAGTGATAGTAATAGTTATACTAACTGTAATAATCATAACATCGTAATAATAAACAGAATAATCAAGGAAATAGCCTAATAATCGTTATTACAGCCATATAATTCTTAATAACCATAATAAGCAGAATAACCATAATAATGGTCATAATAATCCTCACAATCATACTAAAAAACATCATAATCATAATAATCATGATAATAACCATAATAGACTTGGAAACAACCCTAATAACCATTATAACAGCCATAATAACCATATTAATCATAATAGCTATAGTAATCTGAATGATGATCATGATTACCATGCTATCAACCATTATAATCATAGTAATCGTCATAATAACCACAAAAATCATAACAATCATAATAATAATCATAATAATCATAGCAACAATCATAATAGACGCAATAATTATAGTAAAAGTTATACTAACCGTAATAGTCATAGCATCGTAATAATAAACAGAATGATCATAGAAATTACCTAATAATCGTTATTATTGCCATAATAATCGTAATAGTCGTAATCACCATAAGAATGTCATTGATGATCATAGTATTCGTCATAATCATGCTAAGAAACATAATAATCATAATAATCATGATAATAACCATAATAGACTTGGAAACAGCCATAATAACCATTATATTAGCCATAACAACCATAATAATCATAATAGTTATAGTAATCTGAATGATGATCATAATTACCATGCTATCAACAATTATAATCGTAGTAATGATCATAATAATTCTCACAATCATACTAGGAAACATAATAATCATAATAATCATGATAATAACCATAATAGACTTGGAAACAACCCTAATAACCATTATAATAGCCATAATAACCATAATAACCATTATAGCTATATTAATCTGACTGATGATCATAACTACCATACTATCAACCATTATAATCATAGTAATCGTCATAATAACCACAACAATCTTAACAATCATAATAATAATCATAATAATCATAGCAACAATCATAATAGACGCAATAATTATAGTAATAGTTATACTGACTGTAATAATCATAACATCGTAATAATAAACAGAATAATCATGGAAATAACCTAATAAACGATATTACAGCCATAATAATCTTAATAACCATAATAACCAGAATAATCATCATAATGATCGTAATAATCATCGCAAACATACTATGATACATTATAATCATAATAATCATAATAATAACCTTAATAGACATGGAAACAGCCACAATAACCATTATAATAGCCATAACAACCGTAATAATCATAATAGTTATAGTAATCTGAATGATGATCATAATAACCATGCTATCAACCATTATAATCATAGTAATCGTCATAATAACCACAACAATCATAAAAATCATAATAATAATCATAATTACCATAGCAACAATCATAATAGCCGTAATAATCATAGTAATAGTTACACTAACCGTAATAGTCATAACATCGTAATAATAAACAGAATGATCATAGAAATTACCTAATAATCGTTATTATTGCCATAATAATCGTAATAGTCGTAATCACCATAAGAATGTCATTCATGATCATAGTATTCGTCATAATCATGCTAAGAAACATAATAATCATAATAATCATGATAATAACCATAATAGACTTGGAAACAGCCATAATAACTATTATATAAGCCATAACAACCATAATAATCGTAATAGTTATAGTAATCTGAATGATGATCATAATTACCATGCTATCAACAATTATAATCATAGTAATCGTCATAAACCCCACAACAAACATAACAATCATAATAATAATGATAATAAACATGACAATAACCATAATAAACTTGGAAACAACCATAAAGCCATTATAATAGCCATGATAACCGTATTAATCATAATAGCTATAGTAATCTGAATGATGATCATGATTTCTATGCCATCAACCATTATAATCATAGTAACCCTCATAATAACCACAACAATCATAACAATCATAATAATAATCATAATAATCATAGCACAATCATAATAGCCGTAATAGTCATAGTAGTAGTTATACTAACTGTAGTAATCATAATATCGTCATAATAAACAGAATAATCAAGGAAATAACCTAATAATCGTTATTACAGACATAATAATCTAAACAACCATAATAACCAGAATTATCATAATAATGATCATAATAATCCTCACAATCATACTAAGAAACATAATAATCATAATAATCATGATAGTAACCATAATAGACTTGGAAACAACCCTAATAACCATTATAATAGCCATAATAACCATAATAACCATAATAACTGTAGTAATCTGACTGATCATCATAATTACCATGCTATCAACAATTATAATCATGGTAATCGTCATAATAACCACAACAATCATAACAATCATAATAATAGTCATAGTAATCATAGGAACAATTATAATAGACGTAATAATCATGGTAATGTTTATACTGACTGTAATTATCATAACATCGTAATGATAAACAGAATAATCATGCAAATAGCCTAATAATCGTTATTACAGCCATATAATTCTTAATAACCATAATAAGCAGAATAACCATAATAATGGTCATAATAATCCTCACAATCATACTAAAAAACATCATAATCATAATAATCATGATAACAACCATAATAGACTTGGAAACAACCCTAATAACCATTATAACAGCCATAATAACCATAATAACCATAATAGCTATAGTAATCTGTATGATGATCATAGTAACCATGCTATCAACCAATATAATCATAGTAGTCGTCATGATAACCACAACAATCATGACAATCATAATTATAATCATAATTATCATAGCAACAATCATAATAGCCGTGATAATCATAGTAATCGTTACACTGACTGTAATAACCATAACATCGTTATAATATACAGAATAATCATGGAAATAACCTAATAATCGTTATTACAGCCATAATAATCTTAATAACCATAATAACCAGAATATTAATAGTAATGATCATAATAACCCTCACAGTAATACTAAGCAACATTATAATCATAATAATCATTATAATAAACATAATAGACTTGGAAACGATCATAATAACCAATATAATAGACATAATAACCAAAATAATCTTAATAGCCATAGCAATCCGAATGATGACCATAATAACCATGCTATCAACCATTATAATCATAGTAATCGTCATAATACCCACAAAAATCATAACAATCATAGCAACAATCATAATAGCCGTAATAATCATAGTAATCGTTATACTAACTGTAATAATCATAACATCGTTATAATATACAGAATAATCATGGAAATAACCTAATAATCGTTATTACTGACATAATAATCTTAATAACCATTATAACCAGAATAATCGTAGTAATGATCATAATAATTCTCACAATCATACTAAGAAACATAATAATCATAGTAATCATGATAATAAACATAATAGACTTGGAAACAACCCTAATAACCATTATTATAGCCATAATAACCATAATAACCATAATAGCTATATTAATCTGACTGATGATCATAATTTCTATGCTATCAATAATTATAATCATAGTAATCGTCATAATACCCACAACAAACATAACAATCATAATAATAATGATAATAAACATGACAATAACCATAATAAACGTGGAAACAACCATAATAGCCATTATAATAGCCCTGATAATGATATTCATCATAATAGCTATAGTAATCTGAATGATGATCATGATTTCTATGCCATCAACCATTATAATCATAGTAACCCTCATAATAACCACAACAATCATAACAATCATAATAATAATCATAATAATCATAGCACAACCATAATAGCCGTAATAGTGATAGTAATAGTTATACTAACTGTAATAATCATAACATCGTAATAATAAACAGAATAATCAAGGAAATAGCCTAATAATCGTTATTACAGCCATATAATTCTTAATAACCATAATAAGCAGAATAACCATAATAATGGTCATAATAATCCTCACAATCATACTAAAAAACATCATAATCATAATAATCATGATAATAACCATAATAGACTTGGAAACAACCCTAATAACCATTATAACAGCCATAATAACCATATTAATCATAATAGCTATAGTAATCTGAATGATGATCATGATTACCATGCTATCAACCATTATAATCATAGTAATCGTCATAATAACCACAAAAATCATAACAATCATAATAATAGTCATAATAACCATAGCAAAAATCATAATAGACGTAATTACCATAGTAATAGTTATACTAACTGTAATAATCATAACATCGTAATAATAAACAGAATAATCAAGGAAATAACCTAATAATCGTTATTACAGACATAATAATCTAAACAACCATAATAACCAGAATTATCATAATAATGATCATAATAATCCTCACAATCATACTAAGAAACATAATAATCATAATAATCATGATAATAACCATAATAGACTTGGAAACAACCCTAATAACCATTATAATAGCCATAATAACCATAATAACCATAATAGCTATAGTAATCTGTATGATGATCATAGTAACCATGCTATCAACCAATATAATCATAGTAATCGTCATGATAACCCCAACAATCATGACAATCATAATTATAATCATAATTATCATAGCAACAATCATAATAGCCGTGATAATCATAGTAATCGTTACACTGACTGTAATAACCATAACATCGTTATAATATACAGAATAATCATGGAAATAACCTAATAATCGTTATTACAGCCATAATAATCTTAATAACCATAATAACCAGAATAATAATAGTAATGATCATAATAACCCTCACAGTAATACTAAGCAACATTATAATCATAATAATCATTATAATAAACATAATAGACTTGGAAACGATCATAATAACCAATATAATAGACATAATAACCAAAATAATCTTAATAGCCATAGTAATCCGAATGATGACCATAATAACCATGCTATCAACCATTATAATCATAGTAATCGTCATAATACCCACAACAATCAAAACAATCATAGCAACAATCATAATAGCCGTAATAATCCAAGTGATCGTTATACTAACTGTAATAATCATAACATCGTTATAATATACAGAATAATCATGGAAATAACCTAATACTCGTTATTACAACCATAATAATCTTAATAGCCATTATAACCAGAATAATCGTAACAATGACCATAATAATTCTCACAAGCATACTAGGAAACATAATAATCATAATAATCATGATAATAACCATAATAGACTTGGAAACAACCCTAATAACCATTATAATAGCCATAATAACCATAATAACCATTATAGCTATATTAATCTGACTGATGATCATAACTACCATACTATCAACCATTATAATCATAGTAATCGTCATAATAACCACAACAGTCATAAAAATCATAATAATAATCATAATTACCATAGCAACAATGATAATAGCCGTAATAATCATAGTAATAGTTATACTAACCGTAATAGTCATAACATCGTAATAATAAACAGAATGATCAGGAAAAAAACCTAATAATGGTTATTATAGCCATAATAATCGTAATAGTCGTAATCACCATAAGAATGTCATTGATGATCATAGTATTCGTCATAATCATGCTCAGAAACATAATAATCATAACAATCATGATAATAACCATAATAGACTTGGAAACAGCCATAATAACCAATATAATAGACATAATAACCATAATAATCTTAACAGCCATAGTAATCCGAATGATGACCATAATAACCATGCTATCAACCATTATAATCATAGTAATCGTCATGATAACCACGACAATCATAACAATCATAGGAATAATCATAATTATCATAGCAACAATCATAATAGGTCGTAATAATCATAGTAATAGTTATACTAACCGTAATAGTCATAACATCGTAATAATAAACAGAATGATCATAGAAATTACCTAATAATCGTTATTATTGCCATAAAAATCGTAATAGTCGTAATCACCATAAGAATGTCATTGATGATCATAGTATACGTCATAATCATGCTAAGAAACATAATAATCATAATAATCATGATAATAACCATAATAGACTTGGAAACAGCCATAATAACCATTATATTAGCCATAACAACCATAATAATCATAATAGTTATACTAATCTGAATGATGATCATAATTACCATGCTATCAACAATTATAATCATAGTAATCGTCATAAACACCACAACAAACATAACAATCATAATAATAATGATAATAAACATGACAATAACCATAATAAACTTGGAAACAACCATAGTAACCATTATAATAGCCATGATAACCGTATTAATCATAATAGCTATAGTAATCTGAATGATGATCATGATTTCTATGCCATCAACCATTATAATCATAGTAACCCTCATAATAACCACAACAATCATAACAATCATAATAATAATCATAATAATCATAGCACAATCATAATAGCCGTAATAGTCATAGCAATAGTTATACTAACTGTAATAATCATAACATCGTAATAATAAACAGAATAATCAAGGAAATAACCTAATAATCGTTATTACAGCCATAATAATCTTAATAACCATAATAACCAGAATAATAATAGTAATGATCATAATAACCCTCACAGTAATACTAAGCAACATTATAATCATAATAATCATTATAATAAACATAATAGACTTGGAAACGATCATAATAACCAATATAATAGACATAATAATCATAATAATCTTAATAGCCATAGTAATCCGAATGATGACCATACTAACCATGCTATCAACCATAATAATCATAGTAATCCTCATAATATGTACAACAATCATAACCATCGTAATAATAATCATAATAATCATAGTAGCAATCATAATATCCGTAATAATCATAGTAATAGATGTACTAACTATAATAATCGTAAGAATCGTAATAATAAACAGAATAATCATGGAAATAAACTTAATAATCATTATTATAGCCATAATAATCGTAATAATCATAATCACCATAATAATCTTAGTGTTGATCATAATTATCATCATAATCATACTAAGAAACACAATAATAACAGGAATTATAACAATAACCATAATAAACTTGGAAAAATCGTAATAACCATAATAATGGCCATAAAAACCATAATAATCATATTAGCCATAATAATCTGAATGATAATCATAATAACCATACTATCAACCATAATAATCATAGTAACCGTCATAACAACCACAACAATCACAACAATCATAATAATAATCATTATAATCATAGCAACAATCATAATAGCCGTAATTATCATAGTAATAGTTATACTAACTATAATAACCGTAACAATCGTAATAATAAACAGAATAATCATGGAAATAGTCTTAATTGTCATTATTGTAGCCATAATAATCTTAATAATCATAATAAACAGAATAATCTTAATAATGATCATAATATTCATCATAATCATACTTAGAAACATAATAATCCTAATAATAATAGTAACCATAATAAACATGGAAAGAATCATAATAACCGTTATAATAGCCATGGTAACCATAATAATCGTAATAGCCGTAATAATCCGAATCATGATCATAATTTCCATACTAGCGACCATAATAAACATAGTAATCGTCTTAATAACCACAATAACCTTAATAATCATATTAATAATCATAATAATCATAGCAACAACCGTAATAGCCACAATAATCACAGTAATAATTATACTAACTATAATAATTGCAACAATCCTCATAATAAACAGAAGAATCATGGTAATAATCTTAATAATCATTATTACATCCATAATAATGTTAATAATCATCATAACCAGTATAATCTTAATGACAATCATAATAATCACCATAATCATACTAAGAAACATAGTAACCATAATAATCATAATAATAACCATAATAACCATGGAAACAATCATAATAACCAGTATAATAGCCATAATGACCATAATAATCATACTAGTCATAATAAGCTAAATGATAGTCATAATAATCATACTAACGGCCATAACACCCATAGTAACCGTCATAATAACCACAATAATCTTAAGAATCATAATAATAATCATAGCAACAAGCACAATAGCCATTATAACCATACTCATAGTTACACTAACTATAATAATCGTAACGATCTTAATAATAATCAGAATAATCATGGATATAATCTTAGTTATCATTCTTGTAGCCATAATAACCTTAGTAATCATAATTGCCATCATAATCCGAGTGATGATCATAATAACCACACTATCAACAGTAATAATCATAGTAATCTTGATAATAACCACAATAATGATTACAATCATAATAACCATACCTACGGTCATAATAACCATAATAATCATTGGTATCTATGATCATCAGTCTGTTTATTATTACGATTGCTACGGCTATTATGGTTAGTGTAACTATTACTATGATTATTATGGCTGTTGTGCTTGTCGCTATGATTATTATGATTATTATTATGATTATTATGATTATTGTAGTTATTATGACGATTACCATATTTATTATGGTTGATAGTATTGTTATTAGGGTTATCATTCAGATTATTATAGCTATTATGATTATTATGGTTGTTATGGCTATTATAACGGTTATTATGACTTTTCCAAGTTTATTATGGTTATTATTATGATGATTATGATTATTATGTTTCTCAGTATGATTATGACGTATATTATGATCATCGCTAAGATTATTATGGTGATTATGCTTGTTACGATTATAAGGGCTATAATAATGATTATTAAGGTCATTCCGATGATTATTCTGTTTATTATTACGATTGATACGATTATTATAGTTAGTATAACTATAACTAGATTATTACGTCTATTATGATTGTTGCTATGATTATTATGATTCTTATTACGATTGTTATGATTGTTGAGGTTATTATGACGATTGCTATGATTATTAACGTTTATAGTATGTTTATTATGATTATCATTCAGATTATTATGGTTGATAGTATGGTTATTATGATTATCATTCAGATTATTATGGCTATTATGATTATTATGTTTTTTATGGCAATTATACTGGTCATTACGATTAGTTCCGAGTTTATTATGGTTATTATTATTATTATTATGGTTCTTAGTATGACTATGATGAATATTATAATTCATCATTAAGATTATAGTGGCTATTATTATTATTACGATTATTATGGCTATATTAATGATTAATAAGTTTATTTCCAGGATTATTCTGTTTATTATTGCGATTGTAACGATTATTATAGCTAGTGTAACTACTACTATGATTATTATGACTATCATTGTTGTTGCTGTGATTATTACCATTGTTACTATGCTTATTATGATAATTGTGGTTATTACGACGACTACTGTGATTATTATGTTTGTTAGTATGATTGTTGTGATCATCATTCAGATTATTATGGCTACTACGATTACTATGGTTATTATGGCTATTACACTGGTTGTTTTGATTAGTTCCAAATTTATTATGGTTATTATTATTATTATTATGATTATTATGCTTCTTAGTATGATTATGATGAATATTATGATTCATCATTAAGATTATAGTGACTATTATGATTATTATGATTATTATGGCTATAATAGTGATTATTAAGATTATTTCCAGAATTATTCTGTTTATTAATACGATTGCTACTATTATTATAGATAGTACGACTAATACTATGATTATTATGGCTATTATGGTTCTTAGTGTGATTATGATGAATTTTATGATTCATCATTAAGAATTTAGTGGCTATGTTGATTATTATGATTATTATGGTTCTTAGTATGATTATGATGAGTATTATGATTCATAATTAAGATTATAGTGGCTATTATGATTATTATGATTATTATGGCTATAATAATGATTATTAAGGTTATTACCATGATTATTCGGTTTATTATTACGATTGTTACGATTATTAGAGATAGTAAAGCTATTACTGTGATTATCAGGGCTATTATGGTTGTTGCAGTGATTATTATCATTATTATTATGATTATTATGATGAATGTGGTTAGTACGACGATTAATATGATTATTATGGTTGTTAGTATGATTATTGTTATAATCATACATATTATTATGGCTACTATGATTAGTATGTTTATTATGGCTATTATACCTGTTATTATGATTATTACCAAGTTTATTATGTTCATTATTATGATTATTATGATTATTATGGTTCTTAGTATGATTATGATGAATATTGTGATTCATCATTAAGATTATAGTGGCTATTATGATTATTATGATTATTGTGGCTATAATAATGCTTATTAAAATTATTTCCATCATTATTCTGTTTAGTTTTACGATTGTTACGATTATTATATTTAGCATAACTATTACTATGATCATTTGGGCTATCATATTTCATCCACTGCCGCGATATTTCACTCGTATGACTCGAAACTAGGCTATACACGGATTCCAGTGATATAATGCGTACTTTAACGTTAAAGCGACGTATGACGTGAAATGCGCAATATTTCATCCAGCGCCACGATATTTCACCTCTATGACTCGAAACTAGACCATACACCGATTCCAGTGAAATAATGCGTAGTTTAACGTTAAAGTCGACGTATAACGGGAAATTCGCAATAATTCAGCAAGTGCCGCAATATTTCACTAATGTGATACGAAACTAGGCCATACAGCGATCCCAGTGATATCATACGTAGTTTGAAGTTAAAGTCGACGTATGACGGGAAATTCGCAATATTTCTGCAAGCGCCGACATATTCCACTAGTGTGACTCGAAACTAGGCTATATATCGATTCCAGTGATATAATGCGTACTTTAACGTTAAAGCCGACGTATGACGTGAAATTCGCAATATTTCATCCAGCGCCACGAGATTTCACTCGTGTGACTCGAAACTAGGCCATACAGCGATTCCAGAGTTATAATGCGTAGTTTAACGTTAAAGTCGACGTATGGACGGAAAATCGCAATATGTCAGCAAGCGCCGGCATATTCCACTAATGTGACTCGAAACTAGGCCATACATCGATTCCAGTGATATAATGCGTACTTTAACGTTAAAGCCGACGTGTGACAGGAAATTCGCAATATTTCCGCAAGCGCCGCCATAAGCCACTAACGTGACTCGAAACTAGGCCATACATCGATTCCAGTGATATAATGCGTACTTTAACATTAAAGTCGACGTGTAACGGGAAAATCGCAATATTTCTGCAAGCGCCGCCATATTCCGACTAATGTGACTCGAAAATAGGCCATACATCGATTCCAGTGATATAATGCGTAGTTTAACGTTAAAGCCGACATATGACGTGAAATTCGCAATATTTCATCCAGCGCCTCAATATTTCACCACTATGACTCGGAACTAGACCATACACCGATTCCAGTGAAATAATGCGTAGTTGAACGTTAAAGTCGACGTATAACGGGAATTTCGCAATATTTCAGCCAGTGCCGCCATATTCCACTAATGTGTCCCGAAAATAGGCCATACATCGATTCCAGTGATATAATGCGTACTTTAACGATAAAGCCGACGTATGACGTGAAATTCGCAATATTTCATCCAGCGCCTCGATATTTGAAAACTATGACTCAAAACTAGACCATACACCGATTCCAGTGAAATAATGCGTAGTTTAACGTTAAAGTTGACGTGTGACGGGAAATTCGCAATATTTCTGCAAGCGCCGCCATATTCCACTAATGTGACTCGAAAATAGGCCATACATCGATTCCAGTGATATAATGCGTAGTTTAACGTTAAAGTCGACGTATGACGTGAAATTCGCTATATTTCATCCAGCGCCTCGATATTTCACCGCTATGATTCGAAACTAGACCATACACCGATTGCAGTGAAATAATGCGTAGTTTAACGTTAAAGTCGACGTATGACGTGAAATTCGCAATATTTCATCCACCGCCTCGATATTTCTCCACTATGACTCGAAACTAGACCATACAGGCAGTTCCAGTGAAATAATGCGTAGTTTAAAGTTAATGTCGGCGTATGACGGGAAATTCGAAATATTCCAGCAAGCGCCACAATATTAAACTAATGTGATCCGAAACTAGGCCATATAGCGATTCCAGTGATATCATGCGTAGTTTAACGTTAAAGTCGACGTAAATCGGTAAATTCGCAATATTTCATCCAGCGCCTCGATATTTCACCACTATGACTCGAAACTAGACCATACACCGATTCGAGTGATATAATGCGTACTTTAACGATTAAGCAGACGTATAACGTGAAATTCGCAATATTTCTCCCAGCGCCACAATATTTCACTAATATGACTCGAAACTAGGCCATACAGCGATTCCAGTGGAATAATGCGTATTTTAAAGTAAAGACGACGTATAACGGGAAATTCGCAATATTTCTGCAAACGCCGCCATATTCCACTAATGTGACTCGAAAATAGGCTATACATCGATTCCAGTGATATCTTGCGTAGTTTAAAGTTAAAGTCGACGTAAATCGGTAAATTCGCAATATTTCATCCAGCGCCTCGATATTTCACAACTATGACTCGAAACTAGACCATACACCGATTCCAGTGAAATAATGCGTAGTTTAACGTTAAAGTCGACGTGTAACGGGAAATTCTCAATAATTCAGCAAGCGCCGCAATATTTCACTAATGTGACTCGAAACTAGGCCATACAGCGATTCCAGTGATATCATGCGTAGTTTAAAGTTAAAGTCGACGTATGACTGGAAATTCGCAATATTTCTGCAAGCGCCGCCATATTCCACTAATGTTACTTGAAACTAGGCCATGCATCGTTTCCAGTGATATAATGCGTACTTTAACGTTATAGCCGACGTATGACGTGAAATTCGCAATATTTCATCCAGCGCCTCGATATTTCACCACTATGACTCGAAACTAGACCGTACACCGATTCCAGTGAAATAATGCGTAGTTTAACGTTAAAGTCGACGTGTAACGGGAAATTCTCAATAATTCAGCAAGCGCCGCAATATTTCACTAATGTGACTCGAAACTACGCCATACAGCGGTTCCAGTGATATCATGAGTAGTTTAAAGTTAAAGTCGACGTATGACGGGAAATTCGAAATATTCCAGCAAGCGCCACAATATTAAACTTATGTGACTCGAAACTAGGCCACACAGCGATTCCAGTGTTATAATGCGTAGTTTAACGTTAAAGTCGACGTATGAACGGAAATTCGCAATATGTCAGCAAGCGCCTCAATATTCCACTAAGTTGACTCGAAACTAGGCCATACATCGATTCCAGTGATATAATGCATAGTTTAACGTTAAAGTCGACGTGTGACGGGAAATTCGCAATATTTCTGCAAACGCCGCCATATTCCACTAATGTGACTCGAAAATAGGCCATACATCGATTCCAGTGATATCTTGCGTAGTTTAAAGTTAAAGTCGACGTAAATCGGTAAATTCGCAATATTTCATCCAGCGCCACGATATTTCACTCGTGTGGCTCGAAACTAGGCCATACAGCGATTCCTGTGTTATAATGCGTAGTTTAACGTTAAAGCCGACGTATGACGTGAAATTCGCAATATTTCATCCAGCGCCTCGATATTTCACCACTATGACTCGAAACTAGACCATACAGCGATTCCAGTGAAATAATGCGTAGTTTAACGTTAAAGTCGACGTGTAACTGGAAATTCTCAATAATTCAGCAAGCGCCGCAATATTTCACTAATGTGACTCGAAACTACGCCATACAGCGATTCCAGTGATATCATGAGTAGTTTAAAGTTAAAGTCGACGTATGACGGGAAATTCGAAATATTCCAGCAAGCGCCACAATATTAAACTTATGTGACTCGAAACTAGGCCACACAGCGATTCCAGTGTTATAATGCGTAGTTTAACGTTAAAGTCGACGTATGAACGGAAATTCGCAATATGCCAGCAAGCGCCTCAATATTCCACTAACTTGACTCGAAACTAGGCCATACATCGATTCCAGTGATATAATGCGTAGTTTAACGTTCAAGTCGTGGTATGCCGGGAAATTCGAAATATTTCAGCAAGCGCCGCCATATTCCACTAATGTGTCTCGAAAATAGGCCATACATCGATTCCAGTGATATCTTGCGAAGTTTAATGTTAAAGTCGACGTAAATCGGTAAATTCGCAATATTTCATCCAGCGCCACGATATTTCACTCGTATGACTCGAAACTAGGCCATACAGCGATTCCAGTGAAATAATGCGTAGTTTAACGTTAAAGTCGACATATGAACGGAAAATCGCAATATGTCAGCAAGCGCCGGCATATTCCACTAATGTGACTCGAAACTAGGCCATACATCGATTCCAGTGATATAATGAGTAGTTTAAAGTTAAAGTCGACGTATGACGGGAAATTCGAAATATTCCAGCAAGCGCCACAATATTAAACTTATGTGACTCGAAACTAGGCCACACAGCGATTCCAGTGTTATAATGCGTAGTTTAACGTTAAAGTCGACGTATGAACGGAAATTCGCAATATGTCAGCAAGCGCCTCAATATTCCACTAACTTGACTCGAAACTAGGCCATACACCGATTCCAGTGATATAATGCGTAGTTTAACGTTCAAGTCGTCGTATGCCGGGAAATTCGCAATATTTCAGCAAGCGCCGCCATATTCCACTAATGTGTCTCGAAAATAGGCCATACATCGATTCCAGTGATATAATGCGTACTTTAACGTTAAAGTCGACGTATGACCGGAAATTCGCAATATGTCAGCAAGCGCCGCAGTATTCCACTAACTTGACTCGAAACTAGGCCATACATCGATTCCAGTGACATAATGCGTACTTTAATGTTAAAGCCGACGTATGATGTGAAATTCGCAATATTCCAGCAAGCGCCACAATATTAAACTTATGTGACTCGAAACTAGGCCACACAGCGATTCCAGTGTTATAATGCGTAGTTTAACGTTAAAGTCGACGTATGAACGGAAATTCGCAATATGTCAGCAAGCGCCGCAATATTCCACTAACTTGACACGAAACAAGGCCATACATCGATTCCCGTGATATAATGCATAGTTTAACGTTAAGGACGACATATGACGTGAAATTCGCAATATTTCATCCACCGCCTCGATATTTCTCCACTATGACTCGAAACTAGACCATACAGGCAGTTCCAGTGAAATAATGCGTAGTTTAACGTTAAATCCGACGTATGACGTGAAATTCGCAATATTTCTTCCAGCGTCAGAATATTTCACTAATATAACTCGAAACTAGGCCATACAGCGATTCCAGTGAAATAATGCGTAGTTTAAGGTAAAGTCGACGTATGACTGGAAATTCGCAATATTTCTGCAAGCGCCGCCATATTCCACTAATGTTACTCGAAACTAGGCCATACATCGATTCCAGTGATATAATGCGTACTTTAACGTTAAAGTCGACGTGTGACGGGAAATTCGCAATATGTCAGCAGACGCCGCAATATTCCACTAACTTGACTCGAAACTAGGCCATACATCGATTCCAGTGATATAATGCGTACTTTAACGTTAGAGCCGACGTATGACGTGAAATTCGCAATATTTCATCCAGCGCCTCGATATTTCACCACTATGACCCGAAACTAGACCATACACCGATTCCAGTGATATAATTCGTACTTTAACGTTAAAGCCGACGTATGACGTGAAATTCGCAATATTTCATTAAGCGCCTCGATATTTCACCACTATGACTCGAAACTAGACCGTACACCGATTCCAGTGAAATAATGCGTAGTTTAACGTTAAAGTCGACGTGTAACGGGAAATTCTCAATAATTCAGCAAGCGCCGCAATATTTCACTAATGTGACTCGAAACTACGCCATACAGCGGTTCCAGTGATATCATGAGTAGTTTAAAGTTAAAGTCGACGTATGGCGGGAAATTCGAAATATTCCAGCAAGCGCCACAATATTAAACTTATGTGACTCGAAACTAGGCCACACAGCGATTCCAGTGTTATAATGCGTAGTTTAACGTTAAAGTCGACGTATGAACGGAAATTCGCAATATGTCAGCAAGCGCCTCAATATTCCACTAACTTGACTCGAAACTAGGCCATACATCGATTCCAGTGATATAATGCATAGTTTAACGTTAAAGTCGACGTGTGACGGGAAATTCGCAATATTTCTGCAAACGCCGCCATATTCCACTAATGTGACTCGAAAATAGGCCATACATCGATTCCAGTGATATCTTGCGTAGTTTAAAGTTAAAGTCGACGTAAATCGGTAAATTCGTAATATTTCATCCAGCGCCACGATATTTCACTCGTGTGGCTCGAAACTAGGCCATACAGCGATTCCTGTGTTATAATGCGTAGTTTAACGTTAAAGCCGACGTATGACGTGAAATTCGCAATATTTCATCCAGCGCCTCGATATTTCACCACTATGACTCGAAACTAGACCATACAGCGATTCCAGTGAAATAATGCGTAGTTTAACGTTAAAGCCGACGTATGACGTGAAATTCTCAATAATTCAGCAAGCGCCGCAATATTTCACTAATGTGACTCGAAACTACGCCATACAGCGATTCCAGTGATATCATGAGTAGTTTAAAGTTAAAGTCGACGTATGACGGGAAATTCGAAATATTCCAGCAAGCGCCACAATATTAAACTTATGTGACTCGAAACTAGGCCACACAGCGATTCCAGTGTTATAATGCGTAGTTTAACGTTAAAGTCGACGTATGAACGGAAATTCGCAATATGTCAGCAAGCGCCTCAATATTCCACTAACTTGACTCGAAACTAGGCCATACATCGATTCCAGTGATATAATGCGTAGTTTAACGTTCAAGTCGTGGTATGCCGGGAAATTCGAAATATTTCAGCAAGCGCCGCCATATTCCACTAATGTGTCTCGAAAATAGGCCATACATCGATTCCAGTGATATCTTGCGAAGTTTAATGTTAAAGTCGACGTAAATCGGTAAATTCGCAATATTTCATACAGCGCCACGATATTTCACTCGTATGACTCGAAACTAGGCCATACAGCGATTCCAGTGAAATAATGCGTAGTTTAACGTTAAAGTCGACGTATGAACGGAAAATCGCAATATGTCAGCAAGCGCCGGCATATTCCACTAATGTGACTCGAAACTAGGCCATACATCGATTCCAGTGATATAATGCGTACTTTAACGTTAAAGCCGACGTGTGACAGGAAATTCGCAATATTTCAGCAAGCGCCGCCATATTCCACTAATGTGACTCGACACTAGGGCAGACATCGATTCCAGTGATATAATGCGTACTTTAACGTTAAAGCCGACGTATGACGTGAAATTCGCAATATTTCATCCAGCGCCTCGATATTTCACCACTATGACTCGAAACTAGATCATACACCGATTCCAGTGAAATAATGCGTAGTTTAACGTTAAGGTCGACGTGTAACGGCAATTTCGCAATAATTCAG
This sequence comes from Calliopsis andreniformis, assembly GCF_051401765.1. NCBI lineage: Eukaryota > Metazoa > Arthropoda > Insecta > Hymenoptera > Andrenidae > Calliopsis > Calliopsis andreniformis. Next base: position 163,169 of record NW_027480824.1, read on the forward strand.
CAAGCGCCGCAATATTTCACTAATGTGACTCGAAACTAGGCTATACAGCGATTCCAGTGATATCATGCGTAGTTTAAAGTTAAAGTCGACGTATGACGGGAAATTCGAAATATTCCAGCAAGCGCCACAATATTAAACTTATGTGACTCGAAACTAGGCCACACAGCGATTCCAGTGTTATAATGCGTAGTTTAACGTTAAAGTCGACGTATGAACGGAAATTCGCAATATGTCAGCAAGCGCTGCAATATTCCACTAACTTGACACGAAACAAGGCCATACATCGATTCCCGTGATATAATGCGTAGTTTAACGTTAAGGACGACGTATGACGTGAAATTCGCAATATTTCATCCACCGCCTCGATATTTCTCCACTATGACTCGAAACTAGACCATACAGGCAGTTCCAGTGAAATAATGCGTAGTTTAACGTTAAATCCGACGTATGACGTGAAATTCGCAATATTTCTTCCAGCGTCAGAATATTTCACTAATATAACTCGAAAGTAGGCCATACAGCGATTCCAGTGAAATAATGCGTAGTTTAAGGTAAAGTCGACGTATGACTGGAAATTCGCAATATTTCTGCAAGCGCCGCCATATTCCACTAATGTTACTCGAAACTACGCCATACAGCGATTCCAGTGATATCATGAGTAGTTTAAAGTTAAAGTCGACGTATGACAGGAAATTCGAAATATTCCAGCAAGCGCCACAATATTAAACTTATGTGACTCGAAACTGCGCCACACAGCGATTCCAGTGTTATAATGCGTAGTTTAACGTTAAAGTCGACGTATGAACGGAAATTCGCAATATGTCAGCAAGCGCCGCAATATTCCACTAACTTGACTCGAAACTAGGCCATACATCGATTCCAGTGACATAATGCGTACTTTAACGTTAAAGCCGACGTATGATGTGAAATTCGCAATATTTCATCCAGCGCCTCGATATTTCACCACTATGACTCAAAACTAGACCATACACCGATTCCAGTGAAATAATGCGTAGTTTAACGTTAAAGTCGACGTGTGACGGGAAATTCGCAATATTTCTGCAAGCGCCGCCATATTCCACTAATGTGACTCGAAAACAGGCCATACATCGATTCCAGTGATATCTTGCGAAGTTTAATGTTAAAGTCGACGTAAATCGGTAAATTCGCAATATTTCATCCAGCGCCACGATATTTCACTCGTATGACTCGAAACTAGGCCATACAGCGATT